>NC_090321.1:233184222-233488731 GCF_040869045.1 Eurosta solidaginis | reverse complement strand
ACTAGGACAATTTTTTGACCCGGACTTTTTCGACTCCGAAAAAAAAAATAATTATTATTTTCCGTCCCTGTTTTTTTTTTTTTTTTTTTTTGGTTTTATGTTTGGATTTGGCCGTCAACGGTCGGACCTATGAATTTTCGGGGTTTGCTCGTATACAATACACCTTTCAAAACTATAAATTGGAGTCGATAATGTGACCGCTATTTAATAAAAAATAAATTTTTTTTGGTTGAAATATTACGGAAAAGATCTAACCACCATATAAAACCCATATTTCAGATCTAATTGATTTTTATACTCAGTTGAGCAGAGCTCACAGAGTATATTAAGTTTGATTGGATAACGGTTGGTTGTACAGGTATAAAGGAATCGAGATAGATATAGACTTCCATATATCAAAATCATCAGGATCGAAAAAAAATTTGATTGAGCCATGTCTGTCCGTCCGTCCATCCGTCCGTCAGTTAACACGATAACTTGAGTAACTTTGGAGGTATCTTGATGAAATTTGGTACGTAGGTTCCTGAGCGCTCGTCTCAGATCGCTATTTAAAATGAACGATATCGGACTATAACCACGCCCACTTTTTCGATATCGAAAATTTCTAAAAACCGAAAAAGTGCAATAATTCATTACCAAAGACAGATAAAGCGATGAAATTTGGTAGGTGAATTGAACTTATGACGCAGAATAGAAAATTAGTAAAATTTTGGACAATGGGCGTGGCACCGCCCACTTTTAACAAAAAACTTGCAAGCTGTAATTTGGCAGTTGTTGAAGATATCATGATGAAATTTCGCAGGAACGTTACTCCTATTACTATATGTACGCTCAATAAAAATTAGCAAATTTGGGGAAGGCCCACGCCCATTTAAAAAAAAAAAATTTTTTAAAGTCAAATTTTAACAAAAAATTTAATATCTTTACAGTATATAAGTATATTATGTTAACATTCAACTCCTGTAATGATATGGTGCAACAAAATACAAAAATAAAAGAAAATTTCAAAATGGGCGTGGCTCTGCCCTTTTTGCAAAAATCGACATATCTTTACTGAACTTAGTTCACGTACTTATCTGAACGCACTTTATCTTGGTATAAAAAATGAACGAAATCCGACTATGACCACGCCCACTTTTTCGATATCGAAAATTACGAAAAATGAAAAAAATGCCATAATTCTATACCAAATACGAAAAAAGGGATGAAACATGGTAAGGTAATTGGATTGTTTTTTGACGCGAAATATAACTTTAGAAAAAACTTTGTAAAATGATTGTGACACCTACAATATTACTTACTTACTTACTTAATTGGCGCTTAACCGTCTAAACGGTTATGGCCGTCCAACAAGGCGCGCCAGTCGCTCCTTCGCTCCGCCAACCGACGCCAATTGGTCACACCAAAGGGAGTTTAAATCGTTTTCCACCTGGTCCTTCCAACGGAGTGGGGGCCGCCCTCTACCTCTGCTTCCATAGGCGGGTTCCGATAGAAACACTTTCTTGGCCGGAGCATCATCTTTCATTCGCATAACATGGCCTAGCCAGCGCAGCCGCTGTGTTTTAATTCGCTGGACTATGTTGATGTCTGCGTATAGCTCGTACAGCTCATCATTAAATCTTCTTCGGTACTCGCCATCGCCAACGCGTAGAGGTCCATAAATCTTTCGAAGATTTTTTCTCTCAAACACTCCCAAAGCCGCTTCATCTGCTGTTGTCATGGTCCATGCTTCTGCCCCATATAGCAGGACGGGTACGATAAGTGACTTGTAGAGTATGATTTTCGTTCGCCGAGAGAGGACTTTACTTTTCAATTGCCTACCTAGCCCAAAGTAGCATTTATTGGCAAGATTGAATCTTCGCTGGATTTCAGTGCTGATGTTGTTGCTAGTGTTGATGCTGGTTCCCAAATAAACGAAGTCTTTTACTATTTCGAAATTATGGCTGCCAACAGTAGCGTGGTTGCCAGGGCGCATATGCGCTGACTCTTTGCTGGATGACAGCAGGTACTTCGTTTTGTCCTCGTTCACCACCAAACCCATCTTTACCGCTTCTTTTTCCAGTTTGGAGTAAGCAGAACTAACAGCGCGGGTGTTTAGGCCGATGATATCAATGTCATCAGCATATGTCAGTAATTGCACGCTTTTATAGTATATTGTTCCAGTGCGGTTAAGTTCTGCAGCTAGTATAATTTTCTCCAACATCAAATTAAAGAAATCGCACGACAGGGGGTCACCCTGTCTGAAACCTCGTTCAGTTTCGAACAGCTCGGAGAGGTCCTTCCCAATTCTGACTGAGCTGATGGTGTTGCTCAACGTCATTTTGCACAGCCGTATACGTTTTGCGCGGAAACCAAATTCAGACATTGCGGCATATAGGCAGCTCCTTTTCATGCCGCCGAAGGCGGCTTTAAAGTCGACGAAGGGGTGATGTTTGTCGATTCTCTTTTCACGGGTTTTTTCAAAGATTTGGCGCATTGTGAACATCTGGCCGATGGTAGATTTACCAGGTCTGAAGCCGCACTGATAAGGTCCAATCAGCCGGTTCACGGTGGGCTTCAATCTTTCGCACAATACACTTGAAAGGACCTTATATGCGATATTAAGAAGGCTGATTCCACGATAGTTGTTGCATTTTTCAGTATCCCCCTTCTTGTGGACTGGGCAAAGAACACTTAGATTCCAACCGCCGGGCATGCACTCGTCCGCCCATATTTTGCTAAGAAGCTGCTGCATGCACCTTACCAACTCCTCGCCGCCGTACTTGAATAGCTCCGCATTCAATCCATCAGCGCCCACGGCCTTAAGTAGAAGAAAATGAAAAAGTTCTGCAGGGCGAAATAAAAAACCCTTGAAATCTTGGCAGGTATTACATATATAAATAAATTAGCGGTATCCAGCAGATGATGTTCTGGGTCACCCTGGTCCACATTTTGGTCGATATCTGGAAAACGCCTTCACATATACAACTACCACCACTCCTCTTAAAAGCCTCATTAATACCTTTAATTTGATACCCATATCGTACAAACAAATTCTAGAGTCAACCCTGATCCACCTTTATGGCCATATCCCTAAATGGCGTCCACCTATAGAACTATGGCCCACTCCCTCATAAAATACTCTTTAATGCCTTTCATTTGATACACATGTCATACAAACACATTCCAGGGTTTCTCTCGGTTCATTTTCCTACATGGTTATTTTCCCTTATGTTGTCATCCGAGCTCTCAACTGAGTATGTAATGTTCGGTTACACCCGAACTTAACCTTCCTTTCTTCTTTTAAATAAATTTATATAGCTGGCAACCATGTGAAAGCATCCTAGGAAAGAGAATTTCCTTTTGCGGGTTGAGATGGAAAATATTTAAAGCCACTCCTTTTGGAGCATAACTTCAGGGTGGCGTTCCATATTTCTCGTTTTTTAAAAGCCTTCTTTTGTACCTCTGCCCAGGTCCCACTATTTTTGTTCTGAGTGTGGATTCAACGAAGTTGTTGATTTGTTGTTACTCTTCTGGGCCACTCATCATTATCGAATTTAATTTGTTCTACGCTTTCCTCGAGCATATGTTGGTTCTGGCTACATCGAGAGCGTTAGTGTAAAGCGTGGTCAGGCATCGTCTTCATCTGCAACGCCTAGAACGCCGTGAACGCACTTAGAATCTTTGGCCGTTTTTATTCTATGTAAGTATTTTTTTAAGGCTCCGTGTCTCCAGAGCATCAGGTCCACCAATCTCCAAAATCTGTGTTTACTTTCCTAGTCACAGCCTACAAGTTTCTTCCCAGCTCTATTTGCTAACGAATTGTTCTGGCAATGACTTGTAGAGCTTGTTCTGAGACAATGCGATAAGCGCAGGGTATTCTCAGACTGCTATTCGCTCTACAGCTGTAAGCTGTTCTTTTTCTGAAGTGTGTTTGCCTGTAGTTCGGAGCCGTACAGTTATATGGATAGGATGATATTCATCAGCAGCTTTCTTTTGCTTTCAATTGGTTCTCCTTGCCAGCAACCTTCTTAGCAACGATACCGGTTTAAATGCCTTTTCATTCGTATGTTGAATTGCACCCAGTTCCTTGGTAGAGAGTCTTACCGCAATCCTAAATCCTTCACTACATTCGTTGTTTTTATTATTCCGGTGAAGGTTTCAAAGCTAATTTCTAGCGGTGTACGTTTTTTTGTTAGAAACATCAACTCTGCTCTACTCTAGCCACTTCTTTATGCGAATCATGATCTTATTAATCTTTGTACGAGCTTCTTCTATGTTTCGGGCTATAATGACTGCGGCACTGTCCTTATTCGAGGGAAAGACCGAGAATTTTTCCCTGTGCAGCTTCACATGTGATTTTCATGGTACGCGAACCCTCTGAGGTTTGATGTTGTATAAGGATGCGATTACTGAGGTAGCTTCTAATGTCGCGCTGTAGGTAGCATGGTGTTTGGAATCGCTTGTCTAAGGCGGTCAGCATGTCTACCCATCTCGCGGTGTTCAAATCAGTTTATACAGGTTGCAAAGACAATTCGTTTGGCTTTATATCGCTGTGTCATTCCTTTACTTGTAGGAAAGTATTCGATTGCGCAGAAGCTCCAAATTTTCGCGGCCTGAAGACATATTATCTGGTTCATAGTCTTCCAGCTTATTCTACGACACCTGCAATACATGCTTTTAGAAGCCTTTACAAAAGATTTTCGCTTTTCAGAACTTGTTGGGACGAGATTGTTTAGTGAGAATGTGTCGATGACAGCAATTACGGCTTCTTTGTTTATCTTCGACACGTTCCACCTGCGGGTGCTTCTAATTATTTCTGCCATAGGCGCTTCTTGTGGCCTGGAAAGTTATGTATTGGTTATCGCTGCCAATAAATTCTTTAAGCACTTGTATGGCTATAGAGATTCTCTCCGACGCCATTGTGATATCTGATATTGTTTTTTCGTAGCTTAATCTCCGATGAGCCAAAATATGTGACAGTTAGTCCCCGCCCAGCCGCCGTGTTCGGTACCCATCCTTCTCTTGTGTTAGTCGATGGCCATTCCTTGCACTTGAGTAGTAATAGTCAGTAGCTCTTGAGTTACGTTCCCTGCAGAGTGTCAGGTAGCAGCTTGTTTTTACCGCACGCTGGAATTGGGTGCAGACGTGGCCGGTTACGTATCCTTTCATAGTATGTAACGCCCTTCTTCCAGGGAGAACCGAAAACCTTGCGGTTCTCATGCGGTCTTGCAGCCAGCAGCCCCCGTCTTTATGTTTTTATTTTTGGCGGTAATGGTTTGGCATACACTCCGAGTGTATTTAAGCCATGACACGAATTCGAAAAGAAGTGCGGCCTTGATCTCCTCGGAGGTAAATCCCAGAGAATACTTATCATACCTTTCATGAAAATGAAATGGTATATTAATTTTGGAAAAAATCCCATGAGTATCTCTTGTAAGTCCTTAAAGGAGAAGAGTTAGACCCACCAATAAGAATACCGAAATGATCTGGATATCGAGCTGAGTTTTTTTAGCCCTTCCCGCCTGTCTGTCTCTTTCAACGTAAACTAGTCCGCCAATTTTTGAGATATCTTGATTGAATTCTGCTGGCGGGTATATTTGGGTGTCCAATTAATTTTTTGTCGAACCGAATCGGACCACTATAGCATATTTCATACAACCGGATGCTTAGACATAAGACATGCATTGTTTTCTGAAAAAATTGTAAAGATCGGTCATATTTATAATATATATCCCATACAACCTATCTGAACAATCAGATAAGAGGTTTGACGTAATTTCTTCCTCATTTTAACCGATAGCAGCTTGAAATTTTTTCAGATTTTCAAAACTACGGCATTTATTATTTCCTGGAAATCTTGTTAAGATCGGTCATATATATAATATATATCCCATACAACCGACTTTTCAGATTTTATGAATTTTTGAAATTTCAATAGCTTATTGTTCAGCTCCATTCATGAAAGGTATGAAGTTCCGTTCTAACTTGTCTTTTTTTTAGTTTATAGATGTACCACTTTATGGGTAGAAGTCCGCACATTGACAATTAGTATAAGGGTTTCACACCTACTGGAATCTGCTGTATATAAGGAAATAAACAGATCCTACAAGCCGCCATATCACTGTACCGTTTTCCAGGCGGAAGTAATAGCCGTGAGCAAACCAGTAGAAATACTGGAAGAAAGCAGCTTAAAATGTAGCCGCATCAACTTTTAGATTGACAGCTAAGCAGCCATTAACGCAATAAACTCGTATATCACAGCCTCTTGAAATGTGTTAGAGTGTAAGCAATCCCTGGAAAGAATCGGGACAGGTAGAAGCATACATCTATACTGGGTCCCAGTTCATATGGGAATAGATAGGAATGAAAAGGCGGATGAACTTGCCTAAAAGGGCGCCAAACTCGAAGCTTACTTCGAAGATGTCGCAATAATATTGAACGAGATTAAGAGATGGCAAGAGTTGCACATAATCAACCATGCGGAATAGCGTGGACCCAAGCGCGAGGCTGCAAAGTGTCGAAAGTCATTTCTAAGTCTTACAAACTTAGGCTAAATCGCTAAAAACGAGAGGACTGTAGACTCATGACAGGTATTCTGACTGGCGTCACACGCCTTTAAATAATACATTGTCAGTGATAGCAGATGTAGGAAGTGCAGGTTGGAGGAGGAAACGATCGAGCACCTTTTGTGCTCGTGCCCTACGCTTGCCAGACTAAGACCCCAGCTATTAGGATTGAACTGTCAGATCCAGCAGCAGCAAGTGGCATAGGTCCTAGAAAGCTTCTAGTATTTGCTAAGATGACGGAGTTATTTTATAACATAGTTCGTTTAAACAAACTTCTGGTTACGCTACAGGCTCATTCAGTCTATATGAGGTCCTCAACCTACTTACCTAACACTTCTCTATAACTTTGTGACGATTAATTCGTTCATCTTGTTTCTTGTTTGATTACTCACAATTTTTTTGTTTTCTTCTACTTCCTTTCACTTTAGAGTTGTTGTTGCGCTTGTTTCAGTTTGTTGTACATGTAGTTGATACATTGTTTGTTTAATTTTTGACAAATTCGCTGACGTTCTTGTTGAAGTTTCGTTAATTAGATAAAAGTTTGCTGAAATTAATTATGATGCTGCGATGCTAAAAAAGAACAAAAAACATAAACTTGTAACGGTAACTTTACCAAGCGTTTATTAAATCGCAGTACTTCTCAGTAAAAGCTAAAGATTTGCTAACATTAACAGACTTTCAATCTTTTTGAAACTTTTATACAACAACAAGAATGAGCTATTCATGAAACTTAACTATTCCAGATCTATTCACACTTTGTAAAAGTAAAATATTTGCGGATGATACATATCCCCCCCATCCCTTTTCATATCTGGATTACTTTCAAGCACACATCATACACAGCTCCTTAAAGAGCAAAATTTTAGAATGTTGATTAAAAGTGATTCAACGACAACAACACTCCAATTCGCAAATCAAGCAAAGTGTTTTTAATTAACAATAATGAACCGTTATGCCTTCAGCGACAACTTCAATTCTACTTGATACAACCAAAAATAAAAATTTACACAACCAAAAAAAAAATATGAATAACGGTTAGTAACACCAAAAACCCTAACATAAAACGCAAAAAAAAAACCAGGATAACAACAAAGAAATAACTCTTCACTCACTCATCACTCGAGCTGTCAAAAACAACATAATTCTTAAAATGAAAGAAGCATAAATATTCGAACTCACTCAAGTTTTTACTATAGGAGATTTCCAAACCCTTTTCCGGCTTCACCTCCTCTCCTATCTACGTATGTTTCCCCCACTCCTCAAGGTGTACCCTTGTGTAATTATTAATGGCAACCCATTTCCTTTACAAATGCCCTGAGGGCAGCTAAACAACAACAACCTAAGTAAGTAATACGTGTATATTAATACAACAACAAACAGTCATCTTTAATTGACTTTGAGTCGCAAAGTTGAATGTTGAACAAAAAAAATGAGAATTATATTTTTTCTTATTGTTTTAATTGACACAGTTGAAGGCAATTTGAAAAGGGAAGGGTGAACAAAGCAAACACTTTGAAGTATAAAAAATTAATAACCCCCAAATAATTCTTTATAATTATAATTATTGCCGCTAAATACAGCGGTGTGCAAGAAAATGTGACCAGCTAAGAAGGCATCGCCCACTTGGTCACTTCACAAGGCTGAGTGGATAATCACCCATTGTCGACTGCCAGTTCAAAAACGGCCTAATTCCGAATTCAATTGCTGTACGCATTATCTCATGATTTATGCCCAAACATTTTTTTTATACCTTTCATGAAAATAATACCATTAATTTCGTCACGAAACCCAGAATTGTAAGTCCTTAAAGGAAAATAGATAGATCCACCATCAAGTATGCAGAAATAATCAGGATGAAGAGCTGAGTTGATTTAGCCATGTCCGTCTGTCCGTCTGTCTGTTTGTGTGCAAACTAGTCCCTCAATTTTTGAGATATCTTGATAAAATTTGGTGAGCGGGTGTATTTAGGTGTCCGATTAGACATTTGTCGGAACCGGCCGGATCGGACCACTATAGCATATATCCTCCATACAACCGATTTTTCAGAAAAAAAGGATTTTTGTCATATCTTCCTCAATTTATCAGATTGAAGCTTCAAACTTCACCATATACTTTCGTATATTACACATATTATTGTCTGAAAAAATTGATGTAATCGGTCGTATATATAGTATATATCCCCCACAACCGATTGTTCAGATAAGAAACTTTTCGTAATTACCGCCCTATTTTAAGAGCTAGAGGCTTCAAATTTCAACGAATGCTTACGTATACAGCATATATTGTTGTCTGAAGAAATCATAGAGATCGGCGGTATATATATTATATGCCCCATATAAACTGTCATTTTTGCCCCTTTTTTACGGCCAGAAGCTTTAAAATTCATCAAATTTCATCAAATACTTACGTTTACGTCATATATTTTTGAAATACGTGATTCGCAGTTATAGTTTTTACATGCAGACCACAAAAAACGTGAAGCTTTGCATCCTCACACAAAGTACCTACCTATTTTTATACCTTTCATGAACATGAAATGGTATATTAACTTTGGTCCGATGTTTGTAACGTTGAGAAATATAGAAGATAGACTCACCATTAAGTAAACCGAATTGATCAGGGCGACGAACTGAGTTGATATAGCCATGTCCGTCTGCCCTTCGTCTGTCTGTTTGAACGCAAACTAGTCCCTCAAATTTTGAGATATCTCAATGAAATTTGGCACAAGGATGTATTTTTGTATTATATTAGACATTTGTCGGATCCGGTAGGATCGGACCACTATAACATATATCTCCCATACAACCGACCGTTCAGATAAGACGATTTTGGTCATTCCTGCCGGAATTTAGAAAGTATAAACGTGAAACTCGGTGATATATATTCTAATATATTATAGAAGATATCCTGATAAAATCACTTTGAACGGAGCTATATATAGCATATGTCCCATACAACCGATCGTTCTGATAGAAAGATTTTTGGCAATTTCTCCCTTAATTTCCAACATAAAAACGTTAACCTTGGTGATATTTATTCTAATATATCATAGAAGATTTCCTGCAAAAATAATTTCGATCGGAGCTATATATAATATATATTCCATAGAACCGATCGTTCAGATAAGGGGGTTTTTTGAAATTTTTTATTTTATATTTATCTTAAAAATCGTTTATGTATGTACATCTGTTCGCTATATATTTCTTATCTTATACATCCGATTATTTGGAGATTACGAACGGGATAAGATTATTTTTCAGCCCCATTCATGAAAGGTATGAAGTTTTCGGCACAGCCGAAGACAGTCACGTCCTTACTTGTTTTTTTTTTTTAATTCCGCTATTGATATGTTATGCGTTACAAACTTCAAACTACTCAGCGAATCGCTACGTTACTTTTATGGCAGAATTCGAATATTTTCTCCGGAAAATTGAAAAGATCCTCCCGAGATATTTACGTCTCATCTCCACAGAGGTTGGGCAGCTTAGCGTAAAGCGACAAAGTGATTCCACCTCGTGATTTACACAACTGGTGCTGGATGGATTTCGTGGATTTTTTAATTTTCCTTACAAATTGGCGGAAACGCCGACCTACATGTTTTGTTCCGATTCCAAACGTCAGCTACAATGCGGATCAACTTTTACTGAGAAGATTTCAACAATTTCGGCAAGAGGTGGTATCCGCCCAACGTTTTCTGAGCTGATTCGAGGCCCAGCGAGCAAACCACAGGTGACCAGCGGAAAACCGAAATCCCTACAGCCCTCTTCATCCCGTTAAGTTGTACAGATGCGGGGTAAGAGATCCGCTTGACAGTTGCCCGGGACATCACTATGGCCCAGGACCCAGATAATCTTAATCACCCCCAGACCATCCTCGATCGCACTGTAGTTCAACTAAAGGCCTTAATAGGCACTTGGCTATCAGAGTAGATCTTGAATTCCCTAACCGTACTAGCACTGGCGGCCACCGTGGTGTGATTGTAGCGTGTTCCGCCTACCACACCGAATGCTCTGGGTTCAAACCCCGGGCAAAGCAACATCAAAATTTTAAAAGTAAGATTTTTCAATTAGAATAAAATGTTTCTAAGCGGGGTCGCCGCTAGGCAGTGTTTGGCAAGCACTCCGAGTGTATTTCTGCCATGAAAAGCTCTCAGGGAAAACCCATCTGCCCCGCAGATGCTGTTCGGAGTCGGCATAAAGCAAGTAGGTCCCATCCGGCCAATTTTTAGGAAAAATTAAAAAGGAGCACGACGCAAATTGGAAGAGAAGCTCGGCCTAAAATCTCTTCGGAGGTTATCGCGCCGTACATTTTATTTTTACTAGCACTGGATAGCATTTCAACCACCGCATCCTTAATAGCAGCATTCCGCTTGGAATACACTGCAGTGATCAGCCAATTTAAACTTGCGGCTTACATTTATCTCTTGACAAAAGACCTCCCCACCAATCTTTCCGTCCAAATTCTACCCATCCCTGAAAAAGTTAACCGGTCCCCTGCCCCAGATGAATCCTCTTCCCCACTCCTCTCTCGTGGGAATAACTGGGGTGAAGGTTGTATAGGGAACAGTTATCGGTATACAATAGTCCGTCCTGTCCGGAATAATGTCGAACATAGTAAGAAGGCTAGAGTGCCCGAAGTCAGAAAGTCCATAGCCCATATCACGAAGCCTGACCAACGACCGGGCCGCGGTAGCTTTTACAATATTTCAATAGTAAGGCATAAGCAAACCTCGGACAATTGACGTTAGCCATCAACTGTACGGGGCTCCAAAGATCACGAACATTATACAGGAATTATGTCACTCCGTCCCGGAGACTTAAATGTCTAAGAAACCCATCTTAATCGGCCGGTCTTCATGAATGCCAATTGATTCGATACCTTGTATCTATATATTTGTATTATGACTGTCAAATTTTAAACAAAAAAGTCTAAAGAAGTTCAGTTTTAAAACGCGTCCCTTTGAGCAATGCAATTACCCCTCTGCATATTGTTCTTAAATGAAACTGCAACCTATCATTGACAGCTACGCAAACAAGTTTTTTGTTTTTCTAAATTCCTTTCCTTTTTAAGCTGCTGTCAATATATTTTTGTTTCCTTTCCTAAATAAATATTTAGTTCAATTAGGTGTTTGAAATCAATGAAAGGGGATATTAATGAATAGGGGTAAAAATGAAAATGATATGAATTCATTCAATCTGTATTTAATTATAGCTATCCTTATTTTTTTATCAATAATTGACGTCGATTGGGTATACCAAGAGAAGATCGACTGTCCCCCTCCATTTGCTGGCAAACTTGGGTATGGATAGGAAAAATTTCTACTCTTTCGCTCTTTTACACACTTTACCCAGGACCGGGAAGGCAGCATTTCAATGGAATCGCAACGAAAGGGAGACGTCTTACCTGCAGCTTTCTTTAGTTTCGAGCAGCTCGGAGAGGTTTCTTACGGGACTGAAAGTAAACGCTTTTCAGGTGACTCAAACATATTCCCCACCATAGCGGCACACAGTCAAATTCTTTTCATGCAGCCAAAACCTGCTTTGAAGTAAAATAAACGGTGCGTGTTGATTCCTTAACGATGAATTTTTATCTTGATTTGGTATATCATAAAGAATTTGGCGGTAAAAAATTTGCCATGTATGAAGCCGCACGCATAATGCCGAAGCAGTCCCTTAACTTTGACGCAACTTACTTGACTTACACGTACTCTAATACGCCATACTCAAGAGACTGCGGGATCAACTTATTTGTAGATTAAAGCGCCAAATACACGACACGAACATTTCCGCGAACATTCCGCAATCTTGTTCGCAGCTTTGGCCATACACCATACGAACTTTTGGCCGAATATTAGTTCTCTTTCAGACAGCGATGAATACGGACAACAATTGTGCTGCAGCAATATTGCTCGCTGTGGCAATTAAGCGTAAAAAAAGAGAGAAGATCGCAAAAAAAAAGAATTTGGTGCAAAGAATGGTTTAAAAAACGAGCAGTTCTTGGACAAAGTGAGCTTATTAAAGAACTGGAATTCACGTCACAAAATGATTTTAAAAATTACGTTCGTATGAGCAAGGCACCATTTGACCAACTTTTACAAAAAATTTTGCTACTCATAGCGAAACGGGATACAATAATGAGAGAAGCGATTCCCCCTCATCACCGCCTTGCTTTAACTTTGCGCTTTTTAGCTAGTGGCAATAGCTTTGAAGACTTAAAATTTTTGACAGCAATTGCGCCCCAAACGATTGGGAAAATAGTTACAGAGACTTGTGATGCCATAATAAGTCAATTGAAAGATTTTATTAAGGTAATGATTTATTAATTAAATTATTTGTTTTCGACTAAACAAGAAAAGTTTCATGTGTACATATGTGTGTCTGAAATTATTGGTTTTTTGAAGTAAAAATAAAAATAAATTATTCGTCCGTTTAAAACGATGCAAAGAAATTTTGTAAGTTTTCTACCGAGCTTGAATTTATGGATGATGTATCTTCAACGATTCGTACGTTTTGTGTGACTTGAGGTGACATTCTACTACTGTTTATGGACGAGCCGCTACTTAAAGGAGTCGGAACTCTTATTGTATAATTCTGCATGTGTTGGGGCACCGCGTAGTTAAGTTGCGTAGACGTGCGCATTGGGTATTGCGGAATGACATTTGGTGTTAATATTTGACTTGGGTTAAAAACATTTTGGATTTGAATCGCGTGTCTAAATTCCAAATCTATATTGCGAAGCCCACGATTGAGCCAAGGAGTCACCTTCTGCGGGTTCGCGGCTATTGGCAAGTCTCTCGCATGCAATTCTAATAAGTTTGTCTTCTTCAGAAACTTTTCTTTTGCTTGTTCGAACAGTGAATTCCTAAAAAGAAAGATTTATAAGTTTTTCATTACTTTTCAGCTTCCACAAACAGAAAAAGGTTGGAAGGTAGAAGCGAAAAATGTTGATGCATGCTGGAACTTCCCAAATTGTATAGGCGCAATTGATGGAAAACACGTCAATATAAAAAAGCCACCTGGATCTGGATCTTTTTATTATAATTTAAAAAAAAAAATTTCCATCATTTTAATGGCAGTGGTTAATGCTAATTACGAATTTTTGATGGTTGATGTTGGCACAAATGGAAGAGCGTCTGATGCCGGTCTTTTTAGCGAAACAAAATTTTTTTCATCTCTAAAAAATAAAACATTGAAAATTCCTGACCCTCAGCCGCTTCCAAACTGCGAAGAAAAACTACCATTTGTATTCGTAGCTGACGATGCTTTTCCCATGTTAGAAAATATCATGAAGCCATTTAGCCACAACACACTCAAGGAAGAAGAAATAATTTTTAACTACAGGCTTTCTCGGGCGAGAAGAATTGTTGAAAACTGTTTTGGCATTTTAGCATCAAGATTTAGAATTCTCCTACAAACTATTAATTTATCACCAGAAAAAGTCACGAAAATTATGTTAACCTGTTGCTACTTGCATAACTTTTTACGGAGGCAAAATGATGAGACGTATTTTGAAGGTGGATTCGATGTTGAAGAAACAGATCCCGGAACGATAGAATACGCCGATTGGCATAATTACCATGGACAAGCTTCAAGTGCAAAGAATGCATCCAATTTAGAAAAAACTACTCGAGAAAAATATTGTAATTATTTTAATACAGTGGGAGCAGTTCCGTGGCAGAACAATATATTAAATATAAGAAAGTGAATCATTTACGGAATAAAAACAAAATGAATGTGTTCACAAAAAAAAGAAACAATAAAATTTGGACTTTTTTTCTTACCAATTGTTTTTGTTTTTATCGGCCTATTGATAAATCATTCAAGGTTCGAATCGAGCTCAAGGCCAGAACAATAATTTTTTTTTTCCAAATGATAATTATTGTTATTTTTTAATTTTTCTAAATTTGAAAAATTGTATTTTGTTTTTTTTTTTTGGAATAGTAAGTAGAAAATTTTTCAGACAACCTGCCATAGCTGCGCAGATAGATCCATTTCGAAGGGTGCTAAGCCTTCAACAAAATACAATTTTTCAAATTTAGAAAAATTAAAAAATAACAATAATTATCATTTGGAAAAAAAAATTATTGTTCTGGCCTTGAGCTCGATTCGAACCTTGAATGGTTTTTTTCTTACCTCAAATGTGTTTGTATTTTCATCCTGCATTGTGGTAACGCCTGCCAAAGGTTCTTCTTGATCTTTCAAAAAGCATAGCAAATCATAGCACCAAAGAGTAGGAACATATTCATCCTCAGCACCAGCACCAGACTTCAAACTATCTCTCTTTTTTTTTTGATTCACGCCGGTATTGCGCCCGCAAACTACTTATTTTTTTTTTATAACTGTATCCTTTGTGGCATCAGGATCTACTTCTTTTAATTTTTCGATTAAAGTCGCATAATCATTATTCTTTTTAATTCTATTACAATAATCTTTGATTTTAACTTGCCACAATCATGGCAAAGATTTATTAATTTCAATAAATTCACTCAGAAATTTTTTATTGTCCATTTTACTTTTCCGCGCACGTCTGTCCCGTTCAGAATTACTACGATTATGAGCTATTTCGCCATACACGCACGAACAGTTCGCGCAAATGTTCGCCAAAAATTAAAATATTTTGATTTTTGGCGAAAATTTGCGCGAACTGGCAAACACCACCATACACAACAGAAAAGGTCGCAGAAACATGACATAACGGGAATGTTCGCGGAAATGTTCGTGTCGTGTATTTGGCGCTTAACCGAAACATACTTAAATTCCAATCTGCAGGCATGCGATTCTCTGGCCATATTTTATATACGAATGAATGCATGCACGTTCTTGACCACCTCTTCGCCGCCGTGTGCGAGCAGCTCAACAGGTAGCCTATTGTGATCATTCCTTTCTCATTTTGACACAATTGGATAGTGGAACGTTTTTTTTTCATCAGGAATTGGTGTATCGGGTTCATAATTTCCCTAGCTATATAAATAAGTACACACTGTACATCAAGTCGCAGTAATGGTTTCTGAGTATTCGTCCCAGTTTTTAAACCTTCCTTCATCTGAAAGTAATTCTGTACAGCTATTACATTATCACCAGTCTGTGTCGTGGGCATTTTCCTCAATACCCAGAGGTGTTTACATATGGATGCCACTAGACTAGCCCAATAACTATTCGGATGATGTAGGCACTTTAGAAGAAAGTCTGGCAGCTCAGTAACTATTTTTTGTGATTGGTTTAAAGTCATCAATTACGAGTTGATATAACCTGGCTATCATTACACGTCCTTTTTATTTATCAACAATAAACCCTTGTTGTTCCACCGGCCGCATGATTTGTAAATCATAGGTTCGTATCGACCTTGAGGCCTTAACAATAATTTTGTGTCATTATTATTGATATGGTATACTTATTCTTAATTGAAATTTGTTTTAGAATAAATCGCGCGTAAAAGCATCTTGGCTTTCTTCCCACTCCACAGAGCCTGATTGTTATCATACTTTGTAGGGTACGGTTGTTGCTTTTGGGGAGGGATGTTGATATGATCCTTTGCTGTATCCATATCCCGTTCATTCCAGTACTAGAACCTTCTGGTGCTAAGCCGATCGCCGGAAGAACAATTTTTTTGTACTCCTCGAACTTTGGGGTCGATAGGTTTTAGTCGGTCTCTTACGGCAGGCATGACTTATCAAGGATAGTGGTGATGTTAGACCTTGTATTGTCGAGGGAATGAATCATGAGAGCAGCCATTCCTCTTTAAAATTCCGGACTTTAAAAGCACATGACACAAATCATATACTTTAAAACATTTTAAATATTCATGAGCGGAACAGAGAACTCTCACCTGAGCCCTTGTTTAGTTTTCAAATAGACCGGTTTATATTTCGAAAACCCTAAGGCCAGTTTGCAAAAGGGCTCAGCTACGAGGTTGAAGAGCGAGACGATTGCTTGAAGATCCACCCAGCGGATTCGATTGGGTGTAAATACTGAAATCCAAGCAAGCTAAAGTGACCCAAACGGGGCCACTCTTAGTAACTAGAAATAGTCAGAAGGAGAGGTAGCAAATAACAATTCCGGAAACAGCTTTTTTCGTTTAAAACAGTTTTCAATAACACTCTAAATAAACGTTAAATGCCGGTTAAATGCTGGTTTCGATTTAACCCAGAAAACGAACGTTATGCGAAGGAAATAGAGGGAATGGTCAATAAACGAGAATAAAAAATATAATCGGTTTTTTATCGAAAAACTATCGATTCGTTAACAGAACTATGTCGATTTGTTATCAAATAAAATCGCTTTGTCGTGGAAAAACTATCGATTTACTATCGAAAAAATATCAATTTTTCATCGATTTTTTAACATAATGTTATAGATGAGATGGCCCTTAGAGTTTCCGAGAGAAAAGATTTATGGAATTTTTATGATCCTGTCCGTGATGCTGACGGCAATGTCGAAAATCTGAAATGGTGTATTCGATCGGATCGATAAGCTTTCAAAGAAATTCGATATTTTTTTTTTAATAACAAGTCGATACATTTTCGATAGTCAACAGGTAATTCACTAATAATAAATAGCTAACTGTTTTTATCGATAACAAGACCATAAAAAGTCGATAAAAATCCAATAAAATGCCGATAACAATGCCGAAATAGTTGTACAAATAATCCCGAAATGATCCCCAACAACTTTACCATCTCGAAAAAACCTAAAACGACTCCGAAGAATTTCAAAATAGACCTGAAAAGATCTCGGTCATTTTTCGATCGAAATACTCCTACAAAAAGGCTTCGAAAAGATCCCAAAATTAAACCCGAACAGTCCAGCAATGCTTCCATCATGTTCCTTGAAATAGTCCCTGCATGAACTCAAAAATTTAATATCGGATCGAAACATGATTTTTCTGGTTTAAATTTTGTGGAATAATCACCCCTATTCTGTATTTCGATTTGGATTGGAATTTTTTCGATTTGGCAACTTTGGTATTCTGTGTTCCAATCTCTTTCGATCCAACTTCGAATCGTTCGATTTTGTGTATTCTAGATTTCGATCGCAGTTCCGTTTTTCTAAGTTGCAAATTTGTTGGCGGAAAAATATTTTATTTTTATTTTGTTATTAATTTATAAAAGAATTTTAACAAAAATGTAAGTAAAACTTGTTGAGAAACGTAAAAGGCTTGATGGTGATTGTTTTTTATATGTTTCCACCACAAGTGCAGTATGAGACGTTGGCTAATTTAATGGCAACAAAGCGGGATATGATGACTCTTGGGAAGCCAGCCTTCGCATAAAATTCTTGCTTCGCTTGTATTTTCTCCTCTTCACTTTGTTCAAATGTTATCCACTGAGGGCACAATTTTGGTTGCATTACATCCAGAAACGTAGACAGTGACTTTGACACTGTTGACTCTCCCATTCCTACATTATAATTCGCCCCTGATCCATGCTGGTAACTGCCTTCTGCAAAAAATCTCAAAGCAGCTACTACAATATTAAGGGCAGATGTCGATGCCGAAATCCTTGGACGAATTTGCCCCGCAAAAGCACCTAGCACATACTTGAAAGCATCCTTATTAAGTCGAAAGTTTTTTCGAACCTTAATAAGAATATAAGTCATTAAACTTTACCACTTTTGAGTTTAATTTCTTACAATTCGTCACTCATCTAAAATGGATTACACAAATCTCGCAATATTTGCCTTTCCGTTCTCGCCTGGCCATTTTCGTACGCGTTGCTTTCCAACTTCACAAAAAATGCCGCGGCTATTAATTCCATTAAAATAGACAGCTATAATTTGTGTCTGTTCAGTTATATGCCAAAGCAAGCTGCCCGAGTAGAGGACGGTGAAGCGAAAACGTAAACAATCCTTGCGGAAAGAATATATAAATCTTTGTAAGGTATTTTAGGCCAGGGCAACGAAATTAGCATCCATAAAATTCAGAAAATGTCAACTATATTTTTAACAAAACTTGGGGGCCACGGGAGGGAATTGGTCAAAAGAACGATAAAAACACACTTACAATTATGAAAGCACTTCACTCAAAAAAATACAACACTGCGGCAATTTATTCTATTGCTTTTTTATACTCAGTTGAGCAGAGCTCACAGAGTATATTAAGTTTGATTGGATAACGGTTGGTTGTACAGGTATTAAGAAATCGAGATAGATATAGACTTCCATATATCAAAATAATCAGGATCGAAAAAAAATTTGATTGAGCCATGTCCGTCCGTCAGTCCGTCCGTTAACACGATAACTTGAGTAAATTTTGAGGTATCTGGATGAAATTTGGTATGTAGGTTCCTGAGCACTCATCTCAGATCGCTATTTAAAAATGAACGATATCGGACTATAACCACGCCCACTTTTTCGATATCGAAAATTTCGAAAAACCGAAAAAGTGCGATAATTCATGACAAAAGACCGATAAAGCAACGAAACTTGGTAGATGAGTTGAACTTATGACGCAAAAATAGAAAAACTAGTAAAATTTTGGACAATGGGCGTGGCACCGCCCACTTTTAAAAGAAGGTAATTTAAAATTTTTGCAAGCTGTAATTTGGCAGTCGTTGAACATATCATGATGAAATTTGGCAGGAAACGTTACTCTTGTTACTATATGTACGCTTAATAAAAATTAGCAAAATCGGAGAAGGACCTCGCCCACTTTTAAAAAAAAAAATTTTTTAAAGTAAAATTTTAACATAAAATTTAATATCTTTACAGTATATAAGTAAATTATGTCAAGATTCAACTCCAGTAATGATATGGTGCAACAAAATACAAAAATAAAAGAAAATTTAAAAATGGGTGTGGCTCCGCCCTTTTTCATTTAATTTGTCTAGGATACTTTTAACGCCATAAGTCGAACAAAAATTAACCAATCCTTTTGAAATTTGGTAGGGCATAGATTTTATGGCGATAACTGTTTTCTGTGAAAATGGACGATATCGGTTGATGGCCACGCCCAGTTTTTATACACAGTCGTCCGCCTGTCCTTCCGCTCGGCCGTTAACACGATAACTTGAGCAAAAATCGATATATCTTTACTAAACTCAGTTCACGTATTTATCTGAACTCACTTTGTATTGGTGTGAAAAATGGCCGAAATCCGACTATGACCACGCCCAATTTTTCGATATCGAAAATTGCGGAAAATGAAAAAAATGCCATAATTCTATACCAAATACGAAAAAGGGGATGAAACATGGTAAGGTAATTGGATTGTTTTATTGACGCGAAATATAACTTTAGAAAAAACTTTATAAAATGGTTGTGACACTTACCATATTAAGTAGAAGAAAATGAAAAAGTTCTGCAGGCGAAATAAAAAACTCTTAAAATCTTGGCAGGTATTACATATATAAAAAAATTAGCGGTATCCAACAGATGATGTTCTGGGTCACCCTGGTCCACATTTTGGTCGATATCTGGAAAACGCCTTCACATATACAACTACCACCACTCCCTTTTAAAACTCTCATTAATACATTTAATTTGATACCCATATCGTACAAACTCATTCTAGAGTCACCCCTGGTCCACCTTTATGGCGATATTTCGAAAAGGCGAACACCTATAGAACGAAGGCCCACTCCCTTTTAAAAATACTCATTAATACCTTTCATTTGATACCCATATCGTACAAACAAAGTCTAGAGTCACCCCTGGTCCAGAAAGGCCCACTCCCTCTTAAAATACTCATTAACTCCTTTCGTTTGATACCCATATTGCACAAACGAATTCTAGAATCACCCCTGGTCCACCTTTATGGCGATATCTCGAAAAGGGGTCCACCTATAGAACTAAGCCCCACGCCCTTTTAAAATAATCATTAACACCTTTCATTTGATACCCATATCATACAAACAAATTCTAAAGTTACCCCTGGTCCACCTTTATGGCGATATCACGAAAAGGCGAACACCTATAAAACGAAGGCCCCACTCCCTTTTAAAAATACTCATTAACACCTTTCATTTAATACCCATATCGTACAAACAAAGTCTAGAGTCACCCCTGGTCCACCTTTATTGAGATACCTCGAAAATGCGTCCACCTATAGAACTAAGGCCCACTCCCTCTTAAAATACTCATTAACTCCCTTTCGTTTGATACCCATATTGCACAAACGAATTCTAGAGTCACCCCTGGTCCACCTTTATGGCGATATCTCGAAACGGCGTCCACCTATGGAACTAAGGATTACTCCCTTTTAAAATGCTCATTAACACCTTTCATTTGATACCCATATCGTACAAACAAAGTCTAGAGTCACCCCTGGTCCAGAAAGGCCCACTCCCTCTTAAAATACTCATTAACTCCTTTCGTTTGATACCCATATTGCACAAACGAATTCTAGAATCACCCCCTGGTCCACCTTTATGGCGATATCTCGAAAAGGGGTCCACCTATAGAACTAAGCCCCACGCCCTTTTAAAATAATCATTAACACCTTTCATTTGATACCCATATCATACAAACAAATTCTAAAGTCACCCCTGGTCCACCTTTATGGCGATATCTCGAAAAGGCGAACACCTATAAAACGAAGGCCCACTCCCTTTTAAAAATACTCATTAACACCTTTCATTTAATACCCCATATCGTACAAACGCATTCTAGAGTCAACCCTGATACACCTTTATGGCTATATCCCTAAATGGCGTCCACCTATAGAACTATGGCCCACTCCCTCATAAAATACTCTTTAATGCCTTTCATTTGATACAGATGTCATACAAACACATTCCAGGGTTTCCCTCGGTTCATTTTCCTACATGGTTATTTTCCCTTATGTTGTCACCATAGCTCTCAACTGAGTATGTAATGTTCGGTTACACCCGAACTTAACCTTCCTTATTTGTTTTTTTGTACAAAATGGCGTGGATAATAAAATATAAACGTTTTTCAGTGTTTTTTACAAATTTTCTTTAATTTATGTATTTAGTTCCAATGTTCACACATTCCGTACAAACAGCTGATGTCGAAAAAATCATTTGCTCTTCCTCTTCTCGTTACAATTCCGTCGTAATTCAAAATACCCAACTTCGATTAAAGCGGAGCGTAGAACGGGAACGTCATCGAAATGCAGATTAGTGATGAATAGTTATTTACCAGCATAACATTCAGTTTAAATTACGTCAATTCTAACAAAGCAAACGAAAGATCTGCCATTCCCGAAACCTATTTCGGTTTCAAAATAACAGTTTTAGAAAAAACCTTGAACAAAAAGTCACTCTAGTCGATCTCAGGGATCGCAAGGAAACAGTTGAAAACAAAAAATTCACTCAGCTCCAGAAAACCTAGCTGATGAAGAAGTGAAATTCAGAAACATATCCTAGTAACCATCGCCGTTTGTAAACTATGTAATTTTTCTCCAACATCAATAACAAAACAATTGTAGGAAGCAATATGAGCATGTCTCGCTAATTAAAAACAAAAAAATCACCACACAAACCAACAAGAGGTGCATTTCTTGGATTTTAAAAAGGTTAGGATATGCCTCTGTGAGGATCTGAGCACCTAAAGCAGCGTCCACGAAATATAAACCCATTTTCGCGATTTGCTTGTAATTAATTTTTTCAATTTATTTACTACGGCTGCACCTTTTTAATTGTTTTTGACGGCTAGCAATTGGACTAACCTAAATTGACCTTATGTAGATATTAAGCGACCTTACGGAAATCTCAGTGGCGGATTTACGGTGGCGGGTTTTCGGGTTCAAACCCGGTACATTTATTGTGCTTGTTACCGGAACGTACCGGATCTACATTCGGCAACGGATCATCAACATCGACAACACTCCCCAAGGCCTTCGGGGAGTGTCCTTATCGCTACAAAAACAAAAGCAACGTTTGGAATTTCACGCTAGAAATATCAGCTTGAAACTGAGAAGCTTGTGCTGAAGTTTTGTCGTTTTTTCCCTTCTGCTTTCTCTTCAAATGCTTCGAATATTGCTGGCTGAAGTTCAATGTAAGTTTTGACTTCGACTTTCTTTTTATACCCAGCTGTAGTTGTACACAGGGTATTATAACTTTGATTGGATAACGGCTGGTTGTACAGGTATATAGGAATCGTGATTGATACAGACTTCCATATATCAAAATCATCAGTATCGAAAAAAAATTTCATTGAGCCATGTCCGTCCGTCCGTCCGTCTGGTCGTCCGTCCGTCTGTCCGTTAACACGACAACTTCAGTAAATATTGAGATATCTTCACCAAATTTGCTACACCAGCTTATCTGGGCACAGAATAGATTGGTGTTGAAAATGAGCGAAATCGGATGGTAACCACGCCCACTTTTTATATATATAACGTTCTGGAAAACATAAAAACCCTGATTATGTAGTAAATAATACACCTAGAAGTTTAAATTTGACGTGTGGACTGATATTGAGACTTTTGATACAAATTTGAAAAAAAAAAATTTAAATGGGCGTGGCACCCCCACTTGTGATAAAATCAATTTTACAAATATTGTTAATCATAAATCAAAAATCGTTAAACCTATCGTAACAAAATTCGGCAGAGAGTTTGCCTTTAATATAAGGAATGATTTGAAGAAAAATTAACGAAATCATTTAAGCACCACGCCCACTTTTATATAAAAGATTTTTAAAAGGGTTGTGGACGAATAAAATAAGCTATGTCTTTGCAAAAAGAGCTTTATATCAATGGTATTTCATTTCCCAAGTGGATTTATAACAAGAAATAGGAAAAACTTCAAATTTTAAAAATTGGACCTGGCACCGCCCCGTTTATGACTAAGCAATTTTCTATGTTTCGGGAGCCATAACTCGAAGAAAAATTAGTTCAGAATAGAACCATATGTATATATATTATTGAGCAGCCTTGTAACACTATTAAGCGCACAAAACAAACAACAACAGCATTTCAAGTGTACAGCTGGGTATGTAATGTTCGGTTTCACCCGAACTTAGACTTCCTTACTTGTTGCATTATCGACATTTTTTTCCGGAGAACATTTTGCCTTTTTGGCCATCGGTAAAAATCAAAATAAATGCACCGTGCCTACATCATGTTACAATCAAATATGCGACATAAAATAATGAAATAAACTCCCCCCTCCCCCCCCCCCCCCCACCCAAAGTACAATCCTAGATCCGCCACTGGACAATGTTGAGAAATGCCAGGTAGATATGAAAACTGACCAGCAGTCGTAATGACAGCTCATCACTACATACACACATACACACGTACATCCACATTAGCCTAGAGATATAGCAATACGCGTTGCTTACCTTTTTTTGTTTTAAATCATTTCCGTTGACAAACATCTCAGCATTTTATTTCATCTTTCCATTTATTTGTTTGTATAATTATTTGTGGTGTTGGTGTCGGTTGTTTGTCCACAACCAAAGACAGCATTTATACGAATACCTTTTAACTTTATCTTTTCTTAACCCACACATACACTCGTACATATCTCTGTACATTTTATTTCATTTGCGGTTGAGAATTTTTAATTAAAGAAATTGCAGTTAATTCAGGTGAAATTATGCCCGTAGGCTTGTGTTAATACTTTTTCAGCGCCCAACATTTAATTTTCTGTGTGTAGCTGTGCATATTTATTTGTTTGTATGTTTTATTGTAGCCTTTCTTCATACTAAAAAAAAAACTGTAAAAAGTACGTAAAAAAAATCTTGAAAATGGCGAATGCATAATGGTAATGAAATATTTCTTAATTTACCTTCTCAAGGCACTTAAATTGCTTCATCTTACTTAGCGCGTCTTCTTCTATCGTCACAATCCTTCTCCTCAATTCTTTCAATGCGTCAAGTAATTATAAAATGTATGAGTAAAAGTATTTAAGAGAAAACTCAATTTCCTATAGAACATATGGCAATTATCGTGTTAGCGTATATTGAGAGCTTTCACACCTACGCACTGACACTCACGCAATGCCACTTGCATTAAAGCGTTGCCGAAGCTTAATAGAAATAAAACAAAACAAGTAAGGAAGGCTAAGTTCGGGTGTAACCGAATGTTACATACTCAGCTGAGAGCTTAGCTGCGTTGGTTGCGTAGAGTTTCGTGGATGGTTTTTAAGTGGTTTTTAATTCCATATCACTTACGTTTGGGAAATATCGACCAAATTGTAGACCAAGGGTGACGTTTTTTGGAAATCCAATCACCATGTTTCATCCCTTTTTTCGTATCTGGTATAGAATTATGACTTTTTTTTTTTGATTTTTGAAATTTTCGATATCGAAAAAGTGGGCGTGCTCATAGTCGGATTTCGCTCATATTTAATACCAAAATAAATTGAGTTCAGTTAAGTACGTGAACTAAGTTTATTAAAGACATATCGGGTTAACGGCCAGGCGGAAGGACAGACGGTCGACTGTGTATAAAACTGGGCGTTGCTTCAACGATTTCGCCCATTTTCACAAAAAACAGTTATCGTCATTTACCAAATTTCACAAGGATGGGTAAATTTTTGTTCGACTTAATGCATTAAAAGTATTCTAGACAAATTAAATGAAAAAGGGCGGAGCCGAGCCCATTTTGAAATTTTCTTTTATTTATGTATTTTGTTGCACCATATCATTACTGGAGTTGAATGTTGACATAATTTACTTATATACTTTAAAGATATTCAATTTTTTGTTAAAATTTGACTTAAAAAAATTGTTTTTCTAAAAAGTGGGCGTGTTCATCATCAGATTTTGCAAATTTTTATTAAGCAGACATATAGTAATAAGAGTAACGTTCCTGCCAAATTTCATCATGATATCTTCAAATACTGCCAAATTACAGCTTGCAAAACTTTTAAATTACCTTCTTTTAAAAGTGGTCGGTGTCACGCCCATTGTCCAACATTTGGCTAATTTTTTGTTATTCTGCGTCATAAGGTCAACCCACCTACCATGTCTCATCGCTTTATATGTCTTTGTTAATGAATTATCGCACTTTTTTTGTTTTTCGAAATTTACGATATCGAAAAAGTGGGCATATGGTTATAGTCTGATTTCGTTCATTTTAAATGGCGATCTGAGATAAGTGCCCAGGAACTTACATACCAAATTTCATTAAGATACCTCAAAATTTACTTAAGTTATGGTGTTTACGGACAGACGGACGGACATGGCTAAATGAATTTTAGCCAGATCATTTTGAAGTCTATATCTATAGAAGTCTATATCTATGTCGATTAGTTCATGCCGTTACGGGGTACCGTTAGGAGAACCAAATTAATATACTATGTGAGCTCTGCTCAGCTGGGTATAAAGATGAAAAAGCTTTTATCAGGTATCGCCCATATTTTTGTATTTCCTTCTACATATGTTTTTATTAGGGTGGCTCATATTAGTTAGGTCCTGTGGAAGATTTATGGTCCTGTCCGTGACGCCGACGGCGACTACTGAAGGAGGTATAATGATAAGCTTTATGAGCTTTACGCAGATATTAATATGTTGCAGCAGAAACCCAAGGGCTTCAATGGCTAGATCAAGGTATACGGATGGACGAAGACGCTCCGGCCATGAAAGTATCTAAGTCGGCACCGAATTTTGGAAACATACAAAGGCGGAGACCTCCACTGAGTTGAGAGTGGCAGGTGAAAGAAAACTTGACCTCCATTGGTGCTCCCAATTGGCGTCAGCTATCGCTAAACAGAAATAGTTGGCGTGACTTGTTACGAAATGGTTAAAATAGATTAAGATATATTTTCCTCTTTCATCCCAGTGTACTAACATCTCACAAAAACTCACTCTGGGAGATGCTTATTCAAGCGTTAAAGAATAAGGGGAACAGACTTATTTTGTTTGGGTGATTTTCCGACAGGGTGGATAAATGATGTATATTGGAACGATTTTCCGTCATCCCCTGTCAATTTTGGCTTCGATATAAACCGGTTTCGGCGTTGTCAGTGTCCATTTTCGTACAGTTTAACGTGCATAACTCACATTATGGCGCAACCATAAAAGATGGCAGCACAGTGACATCCATACAAACATCGATAAATATTCCATGTACTTTCCCTTTGTAAATCGATGGCGCTCAAACAAAAAATTACGTTATAGCCACTTGAGAAATATTAGTTGACTTAATGATCATTTCAGATAAGCAGAATGGTCATAATTTCAATACCATGTATCCATTTGAAATTTAGTCTTTTTATATGTTCATAACTTAAACTGACCTCGTGGCCATTTAAAAGGCCGTTTACTTAATGTCATCCGCAACTCCAACAGGAAGGGAAGTTTTTTTAATGGTGTAAGCGACCACGTTTGGTGAGAAGGAGATGTCTCACGTATTTGTTGACAGTATTCTCGTTGTCATTTCCATATGCCATTTTCTACCCTCCTTTGTTGTTGAGCGAAGTAACCGCAGCAGAAGTAGGTATGGTAACCACTGCCTATATCTTCACAACAGTACTTCACAGTAGCAGTGTAACCTTTCCTCTTCTTTGTAGATTTTTACTAGGTTATCGTGTCCGGTTAAGACCTATATAAAGGCGATGTCAACTCCCCATTTGGTCGCGACAACCATACTGCCGTCCTAATAAATCATGTGCGTATCGCATTTTTTTTTTTTTTTTTTTGAAGATTAGGCATTTAGGGCATGCAGTTCCCGTATAAGGAGTTCAAATTTAAAACTTTTATTCTATAAATAGAA
The DNA here is from genome assembly GCF_040869045.1 of Eurosta solidaginis. NCBI lineage: Eukaryota > Metazoa > Arthropoda > Insecta > Diptera > Tephritidae > Eurosta > Eurosta solidaginis. The sequence goes on along the minus strand of NC_090321.1, from coordinate 233,461,561 downwards.
AGATCAAATCGAAGTCTGTCCAAAATACTTATTTTTAATAAAAAGGAACGCATATGTTGACAAGTTACCAAGAAGTTAAGCTCCCACATTCTTTTTTAGAACGACAGCTCTTCTTATTTTAGGGATTCTTACCGATGATAATGGTGCTTCTTCGAAAACGAAGAAAACTGACTGAACAGTCTGCGTTTTGCATACAAAAAATGCAGATACGTATTAAATGAAGGATCTTGCAACCATAGAGGTGATTTATTTTCATGAAATAAGCGGGGATTGGCCTAATTGATTTTTTAAATGCACGAAAACATTTATTTGAAGCAATATTTTAATTTCATTTATTTAATAATTTGGGAAAAATATAAACAACGTGACATCAGGGCAGACAAGGCGACAGCTGTTTCGATTATAGCTTGTAAATCTCTTCAGAGCATTTTCTACCGGCAGTGGGATTTGAACCCGAACTCCTACGATCCAGGACGTTGCAACAAGCTGCGGCAAGTTCGTTGTGCCTCTCTTCTTTGGATGGAGCGATAGCAGTGGCGAATCCAGGGGAGAGACGGGAGGGGCGACCGCCCCCTTCCCCCGCTCTGATCTGGAACTTATGAAAATTATAAAAGTTTGCTTTAATTACATACAAAATTTTAAAATTTTTAGCTTTTATATATGTATAATCTATAAGATCGTCCTAATCGCCCTCCGCCCCCCTCCCCCCCCCCCCCCCCCTCCAAAGATCTGCAATTTATAATACTTCGGTTGAAATATTTTATGAAATGAATAGTTTAGCTATATATTCATTTCCAATTTCCATTTGTTTCGCTGTGAGTAAAATCAGCAGAAAAATGTGTCATTCTCGTATTTGAAGAGAGAATTGCGTACTTTTCGCTGAAATTTGGCAGCACTTGGTTACTATTTCATGATCACGGTTGCCACACCACATCTTTTTTCTGTATGAAAATTCCTTTTGAAAAAACAAAAGAAGGACCAATATTTTTAAAATGTCACAAAAAAATTATTTATATAGGCCTTCGCGTATTTCAGTCCCTACATCGCGTTAATGTGTTACTATTTGGCAGCAGTAATACATTCACGCCAGGAAATCTCCATTATTTTGGGAATTGTGGCACGCTCTGACTTATACTCTACATAATTCTACATAAAGATAAAAAAATATGTAAAATTAATTCAACCTATAGTTCTTTGGGCAGCTCTTAGTAGTTGATGGAGCCTATCTTCTTCCGGTTCGAAATTCGGTTAATGCAGCAGAAATTCTTTGAAAGTCGAGGGCTCGTACTTTATGAACAATGTGGAGAGTTGCTCAAATGTGGATAAACTTTTAGTATTTTTCAGCTATGGTAACTAATAAAAATAGTTGTGAATTAGCCTAATTGACACATTTATAATGTTTCAAAAGCTGTATAAGAGCTTTCAATACACGACCCGAAAAAACGGAATAATAAGATATCCTTTCCAACAGGTTCTTTAGGGTTCACAATAAGCGTAAATTTTTCATGAAACATAAACTTTCTCATCAAGATCAATAAAAAATTGGGGTTTTCCCAAAACAAAGTGAACACTTTTTGTTTTCATCTTATAATCATTTAACCGGAATATAAGCTTAACTTATTGCTTTTGCTGGTTCAAGACTCTGGCGGCGCCGTGGTGTAGTGGTAGCGTACTCCGCCTACCACACCGATGGTGCTGGGTTCAAGACCCGCGCAAAAGCAACATCAAATTTTAAGAAAAAATTTAATTCAATTACAAAAAGCATTTCTAAGCGGGGTCGCCCTCGACAGTGGTTTCGCAAACACTCCGAAAAGTTTCTGCTATTAAAAACCTTCTCAGTGAAAATTCATCTGCCTTCCAGGTGCCGTTCGGAGTGGGCTTAAAAAATTAAAGCCCCGTCCCGTATACTTGTAGGAAAAATAAAAAGGGGCAAGATGCAAACTTCAAGAGAAGCTCAACTTAAATATTTTAATCGCGCCAAGTATATATTTGTTTGTATTTATTTTTATTACGGTTCAGGCCTGCTTATTCAATCGTTAATTGTCAATTTAGCAATGTCTGGCTCCACCTTCAAATGCTGTGATAATTATTTCTTTGTGCTAAAAAATCCGAAAATGTGTGTTAAGTGATCCTATTGCTCTAATATGAAAAAAGATATAAAAATAAAAATAAATCTTTTATTTCATAGTTTTGATATCGGCTGACACTTCGGCCAAAATGCCGCCTGAATATGCATTGCAATGTGATATCTTGGAGAAAAATCTATAATTTTGTTAATCGGTCTTGGTTTAAGTATATATATATCAGACCAAACATAAACAAAAAGCGCCAGTTTTGTATAAATGGATCGAATTGGTAACCGTAGGCGCTATGCCAAAAGTACAGTTCTTCGAATCTGCTGTGAACAGTGTTGTTGAGAATTTTCAAAAAGCGGCCATTAGGGATTTTACTTTTATGCTACACTTCCACACAGAAGCGTGCCACAAACTTTGTGTAGCAAGACCGCGCCAAAATTATACATTGAACTGATCCGTTAGTCAAGCTCTTAGCAATGCACCTTTTAATTGAAATTTTTAACAGATATAAGCTGTAAATCAATTTAAAAGGACTGATAAAAATCCTTCTCTACATTAAAATACCCAAAAACCTATGGTCATATTCATAACCAATGTTATGTAGGTAGGATTTTTAAAATAATTTGGTATGGACAATTACTAAAAAAAGCTGTGACCAAATTTGAAGTATAGGTATAGATTTCTTAAAAATTCTAAAGGATATAATTTCTGAATCATATTTCTATAGATACTTCTTAAAATAATCAAGTGCATTTTTAATTTTTGATGTTTATGACCGGGTAAAATATTGAGCCCCAAAATAGTTCTAAAAATATTTGAAATAGTTTTCAAAGGAGCAAAATGTTCTAAAAAAGGATCTCCTCAAAGCGACACAAAGGCAACACTGTATGTATGTACATATGTATTTCAAATAATCTCTCTTTGATTGCCCGCAAACGATCATGCAAAACACCATCTAAGAGATAAATTCTAATAATTCTTATTGAAAGCTAAAAATTTGCATGAAATTTCACGGAATTTTCCCCAATTTTCTAAAAAGTCTTAAGTGCATATTTGGATTGTTGGTGTTATATAATAATACATCAATCAAGCAATCATCATCATCAATCATCAAACAATCAATAAATCTTATAAAATAAAGTCGCTAAATGCCATGTACGCACATAACTTCACACAAAATCGTGCTGGATCCGCCCCTGAGCGATAGCAATTCAGAACTTCCAGTGTTTCATTACATATTTCCCCGGCTTGCAGGAGTAAAGAATCGTGAGCAATAATTCATCTTTCCCAGCTTGCAGCACAAAATCAACTCTGTTTATTTCTGTTAGAGTAGCAAAAACGTTTACCTCCGAAAACAAATTAGGATACTCTCGTGATAATGAGTATGTCACTTTTGATTCTAATGCCTTTAAGAAATTTGATCCATTATATTGTTGGCTGAAATTACAGTATTCTACAAGAATGCATCCTGTATTTAGCCACATTAACATCAATGAAAAGAAAAGGAGGTGAGGACCAATAAGTGCCCCAAAATTGCATGTTGATTTCAAAAGGAAGACTAGCGGGGATCTCGACTTTTTGGTTTTGCATAATATTTTATAAACACTGTAAAGAGCCGCTAATGAAGCATAAATATACAATGGTAGAATATTGCCTTTAAGGTCCCCCCTATTAAGAACGTGAATATGTTTGTATGTATATATCTATTGTGCTAGTCTTACAAGTCTTCGCAAATTTTGAATTAAACAAACAAATACGATTAACGCCAATTTTCACACGCCAAAGCAAGCTTACCAATACAAACACACACTTTTACTAAATAATCGTTTTATGAAAGGAGACACAACCACACATGCACGAGTATACTCAAACAATTAACCAAAATTGCCAACAAACTGGAATGCAAGCTTCATCCTTTCATATATTTACGCATCAAAGACTTTTCAAAATCATTTAAATGTCAATTAAAATTTTAATTTACATTCAGATTGGCTCTAAAAGTGCGACACTTCTATTTTAAAGGAACATAGCAAAAGAGTTCGTAATAGCACAGACATAAAACATGTCGGATGGCTGAGCGTTTATTACCTATTTAGATCCTAATCGGCTAGAACATCACAATTAACGCGTAGTCTGTTTATGGCATAAGGTTTATACCGTTCAGTTAAGCTGATTGCATAAATTTAAAATATTGTTAGCGTTTACGAAAAGTAAAACTAATGTAACCAATCAAATTACACTTTTGGAATCTTCAGCTGAATGCTTGACTTTTTTGTTTTGTCCTTTAACTCAATTAGGAACACAGTATTGAATAAAAAGTATTGTGTATATGCTTGTTTCTGAAATTGCTACAAAATTATCTGAATTATATGAACGCTTTTTTAAAAAAGTCAAAACTTTAGACTTTTCCGCTGCCTTTCCAGCTTGGATTAAGCTGAGCTGTGAACTGAACATCATAAATCATAATTGCGATGACACTTAAAGAAGAATTAGAAATTTTATTTTAACTAGAAATGTATGGCCAGATTTTAAATGATGCATTGACCCTTTATAATACCAGTGGCGGCGACAGTAATGTGGTGGTAGCATGCTCCGCCTCCCGCACTGAAATTCCTGAGTTCAAGGCCCGGGCAAAGTGACATCAAAAATTAGCAAGAAGTTTTTTCAATAATAAACCAGTACCTTTCATGAATGGAGCTCAATAATAGTCTGTTGAACAGAGCTGCTCAACTCATATACACTTATAGCACTTTTGTTTTTGTTTTGCCCTGAATCATAGGCATAGATACAAATCTACACTTCAAATATAAAAAAATATTTTTATCGCGCTCCCATATACACTCACATCTAATTTGTATTCATTTGAAAGTGCCTGAGTTTCTTATGAAAGTGTAAAGAAAAAGCACATTTCATATGGAGCTCGTGCACTCGGGTATGAAAAACAAATCTATACTAACAAATTGACAACTAAAATTTATTCAAAAATATTAATGCACTGAAAAAAATTTTAAATCAAAATTGATTAATAAAGAAAATTAGAAACGAACGAACCTATTGAACGAAGCATTGTGGATAAAACAAGTGTGATTTCTTATCGGTCAACTGCCTGACAGGATGTTCAATATGGCTACTTTTTAGCGTTTTGGCAGCGTTTTGACAGGGTGTTCAATATGGCGGCACATAGAGCCGGCTATCTTCAGCGGGTGCTAGAAAGAGATACAGAATGAGACAGCGATAGTCAACTAAAAATCAGGTGATCCATTCTATTTGTAATTTTGACGTTTATGCAGAAGTTATCACACTTGTCTCATCCACAATGAAACGAAGCACGAAACTGAAAAATTTTAAATATTTAAATTTTTACTTTGTATTTTTTCAAATACAAAAAAAATTGTGTGTACCTATTATTTGCACTTCAATATAAAAAATTTTGAGCAGCACTGATTAAGAAAATTAAAATTACTCAAGCTATTTAAGTGTTTGACCTCGGAATTTGAGATTAGACTTATTTTGACATTATGTTGAAGGTTTTAAGTCTCGTGTGCCCATCTTAGTATTTCGCAAATAGCTTGATTCCGATGTCTTGGTCGACTTTCACGCTCATTTCGAATTTGAACACCATGAAAATCTCCGCAGGTCCAGCCTGAAGTACTTTTTCGTGGTCTCAATCATTTCTGAGTTAAGGCTCAAACATTTGCTGAAACTTTGCTTCGACCTAGATTAGATATTAATGAAGCGAACTCATTTAAATATTGTATTTGGACTAACATTTTGATCACCAGAAACATCGATTCAAAATTTTAAGAAATGGGCGTGGTTCCGCCCTCTTTAGGCTCAGTTTTTCACCAAAAATTTCGAAGCTGTTACTCCGGTAATAATTCTCGTAACGTTAACAAAATTTTGTGGAGATATTCTAAATGACAATAACAATTGAAATAAATATCAACCAGTGTGGAGGAAGTTTTTGTGATAGATTTTGAAAATTAAGTTTAATTGCTCTTGAGTATTATGATGATATAGCGATTAACGAAATGTTTTATGCAATCGATATATTACAACTTTTAAGCTTTTTGAACATTTAAAAACTAAACTTTTCTTTTTAACTACAAAAGAAAATATCAACGTATATATTATTTTGTATATTTATAATGATTTGCACTTCTAAATTAAATATTTTGGCCAGCACCGCTGATAAAACTCGAAAAATTCATAAAATCTGAACAATCAACTGTGTGTGATATATATTATATATGGGCCCAATTTTGAGGACTTTTTCTGGTAACAATGGAAGCCATATATGTAAGCAACTGAAAAAATGTCAACTTCTAGTTTTTAAAATGGGGCAGAAATGACGAATAGCTTCTCATCACAAAAATCAGTTGTATGGGAGATGTATGCCATAATGGTCCGATCCGGTTGGTTTAAACAGACACCTAAATAAACCGGCTAATCAAATTTCTATAAGTTATCCAAAAATTAAGGGCCTTCTTTGCGTTCAAATAGTCAATTGGACAGATGGATGGACAGAGAGACAGAGGGGCATGGCTAAATCAACATAGCACGTCAGGATTATCATTTCGGTATATTTATTGGTTGGGCTATCTCATCTCCTTTAAGAACTTATGTTTTTCGGGAGTCTAAATATAATATACGATTTCATTTTCATGTAGGGTATAAACCGGTTTTCTAGGTTGCCTCGCCCTTCGACAGTGGTTTGACAAACACTCCGAGAGTATTTCTTATATGAAAAGCTTCGCCGTGAAAACTCATCTGCTTTGCAGCTACCGTCCGGATCGGCATAATATATTGTAACGAATTTACTTGCAAATCCTCTTATTTGCAATCTTCTGCTAAGTTCGAATCACTAAACAGTTGAATAAATAACTCCAATATTGAATAATGGAAAAATGGCCTTTATTAAAGTACTTCACAATAACACTTATACTTTGCTAATCGCTGGCTTAATAACCAAACTGATTGATAACTCAAATTAAACTCTACTATTGGCCGCCAGATCGCGCGCTTAATCAATAACTGATTGAGTGCTCAACTCAAACTGAATTACTTCTTACTCGCTTGCCCCGCTTTTATAGTTTACGCTGCATACTTCTAGGCTCTTCGATTTCCAGTACTTACTAGATGTTTCGGCTACAAAATCGCCAGCCACAACTACGTGCACAAATTATTGCTCTCTCTTGTGACAACTCAGATAAGATATATGCATGTGTTTGGGCATTGCCGCTCCGCTGCTCGTACACGTACATATATGTAGACGAAATTATTTATTCGTTTATGTAGATATATAAAGATTAAATTATTGATGTGAATGCTTGTAGTTTACAGTCTCTCGCGCGCGCATATGCATATAAGTAAATGCATCTGTGTGTGACATCTCTCTGGCTGCCTTATATATGTGTATACTTGATTTAATTATTAACGTAAATACTGCTTGGCATGGCCTTAGCATCGCCTTAGTGATGGGATAATTTAGTGATGCTAATATCCGTGACACTGCCCTCCACCTAAGACTGATCGTCCCGATCAGACAAATCTCTCGATCTAAACGTTGCTAGCCTTTCCAAATGGACCACCTTCATTTTGGTTCGTGGTTTACCGATGGTTTGTATGCGGTACACTACATCGTTGATCCGTTTTACAACTTTGTATGGGCCTTCCCAATTACACTGCAATTTCGGGGACAAACCTTTTTTACGTTGTGGGTTGTATAACAGCACAAATCTCCTTCCTGAAAACCTTCTGAATTAATTGCTTTATCATATCTGGCTTTCATCTTGTCACTCATAATCTTTGTTCGTTGCCTTATCAGATCATGTATTTCTCTTAGCTCTTCTTCCAAATCACTAGTGGATTTCCTGACATTTCGCTCCGAATTGGCATCTATCCCAAACTTCAAATCAGCTGGCAGTCTAAGGTCATTGCCAAAAATTACTTTTGCAGGGGTTTGGCCCGTTGTCTCATGCACTGCTGATCGGTAAGCCATCAAGAATAATGGTATGCGGGTATCCCATTCTTTATGGTACTTGTCCACTACTTTCCTTAGGTGCTCCTCCAATGTTCTATTGAATCGTTCTACCATACCATCGGATTGAGGATGCAATGCAGTTGTCCGTGTTTTTCGAATGCCCAATGACTTACACATTTCCTGGAACACAGCTGATTCGAAATTCCTGCCTTGGTCAGAATGTAACTCCATTGGTACACCATACCTTGCAACCCATTCGTTTTTAACCACTTCTGCTACTGTTTCTGCTTCTTGGTTTGGGATTGGGTATACCTCTGGCCATTTACTGAAATAATGCATAACCACCAGTACGTATTTGTTTCCGCTGTTGCTAGTAGGAAATGGACCGGCGACATCCATAGCGATCCTTTCAAATGGCGCACCTGAGTTATATTGCTTCATCTGGCCATGACTTCGTGTTCTGGGCCCTTTCGCTCTGCTGCAAACCTCGCAGTTCGCAATCCATTCAGTGACCGACTGACGGCAACCAACCCAATAGAATCTCTGTTTAATCTTCTCGAGCGTCTTCGTGATTCCAAGATGACGTCCGCTTGGACCATTATGCAGCTCGCTGAGCACGTCAGGAATCCTCTTTCTGGGAACAACTATCAGTTTATTCTTGTATTTACCATCCTCACTCTCCCATACTCGATGAAGGCAACCGGATATCAATTCTAAACTGTTCCACTGTGCCCAATATGACTTCGCAATGGGACTCTCTGCTGACATCTCTTCTCTGTTTGGTCTTTCATTTCGTTCGAGCCCTTGCATAACACGTGACAGATCTGCATCTTCTAGCTGACACTTTCTTAGTTGTTCCTTGTCCCATTCATCTGTACATGTTATATTCATTAGCCGGACATCTATAATGTCTTCTTTAGCCTCGGCTTTTGAACAGTACATGGTCTTCGTGACATTGCATCAGCATTTCCATGGGTACTACCTTTTCGATGCTCAATGGAAAAGTCATAGCTTTGTAGTCGCTCGATCCACCGTGCCAATTGTCCTTCCGGATTACGGAACTTCAGAAGCCATTTCAACGCTGCGTGATCTGTCCTGACACGGAATCGCTTGCCGTAGAGGTATTTGTGAAAATGTTTAATGCACTCTACCAATGCCAACAGCTCTCTCCGCGTAACACAGTAGTTCCTCTCTGGTTTTCCAATCGAACGGCTGTAATATGCAACTACCTTCTCCTGTCCATCGACCAGTTGTGATAAAATGCCTCCTATAGCATATCCACTAGCATCTGTATCTAGAATAAATGTTGCTCCTGGAATCGGATATGCTAACATTGGGGCAGTGCACAAACGCTCCTTCAATGTTTGGAAAGCCACTTCTTGCTCCTTCTTCCATTCAAAAGCTTTGTTTTTTCTTGTAAGCTCGTGGAGGCTATGGGCTACGCTGGAAAAATTTGGTACAAATCGGCGGTAATATGTGCACAGCCCAAGAAAACTTCTCAATTCATGTAGGTTCTGTGGTCTTGGCCAATCCTTTACAGCCTCTATTTTTTCGTTCGCAGTGCAGATGCCCTCTGTCGTTACCTTGTGACCCAAATAATTGACTTCCTTTTTAAACAGCGCACACTTTTTGAGACTTAACTTCAGACCAGCGCCAGCTATTCTCTGGAAAACTTCCTCCAAGTTCTTAAGATGTTCATCAAAGTTCTTGCCCAATACGATGATGTCGTCCAGGTACACCAAGCATGTTTTCCAATGTAGTCCTTTCAGTACCTGGTCCATGAGTCTCTCAAAAGTAGCTGGTGCATTACAAAGTCCAAAAGGCATCACTGTAAATTGCCAAAGACCATCACCGACACTGAAGGCTGTTTTCTCTTTATATTCCTCCTTCACCTCCACTTGCCAGTAGCCGCTTTTCAAGTCCAGCGTGGAAAACCATTTCGTACCAGATAGCGAGTCCAGAGTGTCGTCAATTCTTGGCAATGGGTAGCTATCCTTTTTCGTTACGTCATTCAACTTCCGGTAGTCCACGCAAAACCTCATTTTTCCATCCTTCTTTTTTACAAATACTACCGGTGAGCTCCATGGACTAGCTGCTGGTTCGATGACGTCGCTGTCGCTCATTTCTTGAATGATTGGCTCACAACTTCCCGCTTCGCCAGTGGAACACTACGTGGAGCTTGATGGATCGGCCTCGCATCTCCAGTGTCAATTTGATGTTTCACAACGTTGGTGCGGCCTGGTTTAGAATCATCCTGGTCAAATATGTTCGCGTACTTTAGGAGCAGTTTTTTTGCCTTACTCTGATATGCTTCCTCTAGCCCCTGCATCCATGCCGTGATGTCATTTGAAAGATCAGTATTACTAGCTGAAACGTGTTCCTGGAGCTGTTCACAGTTAATAACTACTTCAGCCTCTTGGCATCTTCCCAAAATAGCTCCTTTAGTCAGTTTGAGTGGTGACTTGAACTCATTGAGTACTCTTACCGGAATACGTCCATCTTGTTTTGTCATAGCCAATGTTTTTCCTACAAGTATGTTTAGTGCTGATTTGTTTGCTGCTTTGACAACCCACAATTTGTTTGTCCCACAATCTCCATCAACCTTTGCCCAGATGACTGCTTCGGATTTTGGTGGTATTTGCTGACTCTCTTCCACCTGCACTCGTTTACTGCTGTAGCCTCTCTCGTAGCCGAAATTAAGTGGTACATCCATGTTTTTATATCGCATCGTCTTGCTTTGCATGTCGATCTTGATGCCCTGGTCGATTAAGAAGTCCACTCCAATTATGATTTCATCAACAATTTCTGCCACTATAAAATTGTGTTCTACCGTGACGTTCCCAATTGCGACTTCACATTCTACTTCTCCAATTACCTGGGTGTCCTCTCCCGTGGCTGTACGTAATCTTGCTCCATGCAATGGTCTTATATTTTTGTTGACTAAATCCGCTCGAATGATGGAATGAGATGCACCCGTATCTACAGTCAGTAACCGTTCCTTTCCGTCCACATGTCCTCCAACAGTAAGATTGCTCGATCTTCTTCCAATCTGCGAGATAGAGATTATGGGGCATTCAATTGCGGGAGCCAGCTGTCGCCCCTTGCGGCTGACTCGATTTAGTTTAACGATTGAGTGGTCTTGGATATTTGCTCATCACCTTCTGCTCTGCGTTTACAACCACCCACATTGTTGGAGATATTGGGACCGCTGCTGCAATGTCGTGCAATATGACCTGGGTTGCCGCACTTGAAACATTTAATAACTCCGGCATTTTTCTGTTGTGATCCCTTCAGTGCTTCCAAAATAGTGTCTACCCAATCTGGTCTTTCCACTTCTACACGATGAGCTTTGTATGCTGGTTTACTCAATAGTGAGGCCGTTTTCTGAGTCAATGCATGTGATACCGTTTCAGCAAATGTCAGCTTTGGGTTTGCGTATGTAGCTCGCTTCGTTTCCACGTCCCGTATGCCATTTATGAAACTCTGGATTTTTACCCTTTCAGTGTATTCCGCGGGTGCGTCCGCATTTGCAAGATGAGCCAATCTTTCAATATCTGAAGCAAACTCCTGCAATGTCTCATTTGCTTTTTGGTAGCGGTTTTGCAACTCAATTTGGAATATCTGTTTTCTATGCTCGTTTCCGTAACGTCTCTCTAAAGCGCTCATCAATGTTTCGTAATGGTTCCGCTCGTACTCTGGGATGGTCTGTAAGATTTCCGCGGCAGGCCCTTTCAGTGCCACGAACAGAGCTGCAACTTTATCTTCAGCATTCCATTGGTTCACTGGTGCGGTCTTCTCAAACTGTAGCTTAAAGACCTGAAAAGGAACAGAACCGTCAAAGGATGGTGTCTTTACCTTTGGATTACTCGCTGAAACAGCTGGGCGATTTAGTTGTAACTGCTCCATACGACCTTTTAAATCATTTACTTCTGCCTGAAATTGAGCCATTTTTGCATCCTGCACTTCCAGTTTTGATGATACCTGTTCCAAAATTTCTGCCGACATTTCAGATATACGTGCCTCTTGCGCTTCCAATTGAGATGCCATATATGTCTTTTGGTCTTCCAGTTGAGATGACACTTGCGACGTCATTTCTGAAATACGTGCCTCCTGTGATTCCAGTTGGGATGCCATATATGTCTTCTGTGACTCCAGTTGGGATGTTATATTTGTCTTTTGTTCTTCCAGTTGGGATGTTATATTTGTCTTTTGTTCTTCCAGTTGGGATGTTATATTTGTCTTTTGTTCTTCCAGTTGTGATGACATGTTGGTGGATATTTGTGATGACATTTCGGACATTTGTGCCGATATTGCAGCCAATATCATGTTCAAGTCTGTGTTTGTAACTGTCTGCGATGTTTCGTTTTTCTCTTCAATTTTTGTTGTTGTTTCGTCCCCATCAGGATAAAAGACAAACTCGTCCACATCAATTCCTTGCGACTCCATTACCTCTCGTAGCCGTGCTTGAAGTTCGATCTTATTGCCGGTTGTATTTAATCCACGGTTCTCCAACTCCTTTTTCAGTTGCTGGATCTTCAATTCACTGAACTTTGCCATATCCAAGTTGTATTCCCAATCTTCGGAATTTATTCAACAATTCCTCTTCTGACACCAATTGTAACGAATTTACTTGCAAATCCTCTTATTTGCAATCCTCTGCTAAGTTCGAATCACTAAACTGTTGAATAAATAACTCCAATATTGAATAATGGAAAAATGGCCTTTATTAAAGTACTTCACAATAACACTTATACTTTGCTACTCGCTGGCTTAATAACCAAACTGATTGATAACTCAAATTAAACTCTACTATTGGCCGCCAGATCGCGTGCTTAATCAATAACTGATTGATTGCTCAACTCAAACTGAATTACTTCTTACTCGCTTGCCCCGCTTTTATAGTTTACGTTGCATACTTCTAGGCTCTTCGATTTCCAGAACTTACTAGATGTTTCGGCTACAAAATCGCCAGCCACAACTACGTGCACAAATTATTGCTCTCTCTTGTGACAACTCAGATAAGATATATGCATGTGTTTGTGCATTGCCGCTCCGCTGCTCGTATACGTACATTTGTGTAGACGCAATTATTTATTCGTTTATGTAGATACATAAAGATTGAATTATTGATGTGAATGTTTGTAGTTTACAGTCTCTCGCGCGCACATAGGCATATAAGTAAATGCATCTGTGTGTGACATCTCTCTGGCTGCCTTATATATGTGTATACTTGATTTAATTATTAACGTAAATACTGCTTGGCATGGCCTTAGCATCGCCTTAGTGATGGGATAATTTAGTGATGCTAATATCCGTGACAATATGTTGGTCTATTACTGCTAACTTGTAGGTTAAATTGAAAAGGAATACTATAAAAATTGGAAGAGACTTGCCTCATTGCACTTGGGTAAAACTGCCTCGTCCTTAACTCTCTCTTAAGAGGGAGGATGTATACCAAATTTCATCACGATATTTTTAACTAAAATTGAAAGTTTGCAACCAAAAATCGAAAAGTAGGCGTTGCCGCGCCCATTTTTTAATTTGTTAAAAATGTATTTTTAGTCAGCCTCACGAGATAGTTTTCCAAAAATTTTAGCATTGTGGTTATGTGTGTCTTTATATTTTTATATAGAAAAGGGGGTGGTCATAAACAGATTTTCATAATTTTCTACAGATAAGATTATTTTCAAATTAAATAAATAAATAAATATAAGGCGCGATAACCTCAGAAGGGATTTAAAGCCGAGCCTTTCTTCCTATTTGCGTCGTGCTCCTTTTAATTTTTCCTACAAATTGGCGGAACGGGACCTACTTTTGTTAAGCCGACTCCGAACGGCATCTGCAAGCAGATGAGTTTTCACTAAGAGATTTTCATGGCAGAAATACACTCGGAGTGCTATCCAAACACTGCCGAGGGGCGACGCCGCTTAAAAACATTTTCTTCTTTTTGAAAAACCTTTTTCTAAAATTTTGATGTTGCTTTGGTCGGGGCGTGAACCCAGGTTCTTCGGTGTGGTAAGTGGAGCACGCTACCATCACACGACAGCGGCCGTCTATGGAAAGCGCATACCAAATTTCATCACTATATCCTGAACCGTTTTCAAGATATCGCTATCGCAGGCCGATCAAAAACCTTTTCCAATAAGTGAGTGTTGCCAGGCCCATTTTTTTAGTTTTTTGTGCAGATCGAGTCAGCACTATCACAAATTTGTAGAGAATATCTAAATTGACTATTGAAATATCGAAGAATATGATTTAATTTAGAAAATATTTTATAAACAAAAAGGGGCGTGGTTATCTCTATTCGGATTTCGCTGTATGGATGGAAATTGCTCACAAATATTTTCTCTTTTGTCGTTTTTTTCCGCACTGTAATGAATCGGAGCTTAGGCTACTACAAGAAGCGCACGGGTGCCGTATTACCCGGACATTACTCAGGTCCACATTCCGCGAGTATTAGCTGTGTACCTGGGTAAACAGTCAAGATACCACATGAAGAAGTTTATAATAGTTAGTTTGTAGCCGGTTTAACATCTTCTTATATTTTGCCTCTAAATTAAGTTCGTTACGCAGGTTTTTCCATTGATACTTTGCCCTGGGTTAAAAAGTATCTAACCTTCTTGAACAAAAATTTTCGAAAAATTCTTCTCTTCATTGCAAAACTGAAATCTGATCGAAATCTAAAAAATCAATCAAATTGCAAGCCGGAACCGAAACGGTACCAGCAGAGGAATATGGAAGCATTTCATTGTAGAACAATTTTCAGCAGGCCGATTAATTTGTTCTTCCTTTAAATTTGTAGAAAAACACGTGATATTAGTTTTAAAGCTATTTTGCACTACTCTGCATTAAGAAAACCAGCAGCTGAACTGACTTGGCCTTATTTCCTAGCAAAATCGGATTAAAGCTCCTGGGGCTTATTTAAGTGCAACACCATTCAGTTATATCGATTTATTTGAATTGGACGTTGTGTTACTCCTTCATGGGCGTTTGAGGTTTGTCAAAAGGATAGCATCGAGGTAACTTTTTTTATGTAATGATCCTAAAACTTAACTAAAGATGCTACTGACGTACTAACACTTTTTAGCAGCAATTTAAATTTTAACACACATTCTCTAAACCTTCCAACCACAAATCCGTCGAGATTTAGCAACACCTACTTTGACGTGCACCCGTTGCACCGGTGTTACAGCGACAACATCGACTTGCTGACAGAGCCAAGTCACGATTTATTCGCCATACATTTCCTTCGTCGCAGTACTTGGTGAAGCATCTCATCCGCATGAATTGCATTTGCAATTTCTGCACTTTTAAGCTTAAGCATTTTTTTTTAATATTCAAGCATAACTAAGGATATTCTTTATTATTTTATTTCTCAGCTCATATGAATATTCGTAGGTTTGTTTTTGTTGTTCCCCATATTTTTTGTAGATGGCTGACTGCTAGTGGCTTATTTCTTTTAACGTATTTTTTTCTTGTACTTATTTTTCGTTATCCTTTACTGCACCTCCTTCGACAATATACGAAAATAATTTTGTGACATAAATTAAATCCTCGAGGCAAACGGAATACTATTAAAAACGCTCGCTCGCTCACTCACCATCTCTGTAAGTACCGATTGCAATCACGTTGATGCAAATATATATCACATGCATACATATGTTGAATTATGGATATGTATGTGTGTATGCCTTTATACCCAGTATTAAGTTTAGGGGAATGATGATGGTAAATAAAAATCTTGTGTTTTACGGGTGTGTTTCTATTTCCCAAACTTTGTGCTTATTACTTTTTGCCCCTTGTCAATGTCACGAGGAACTAATTAGCTTTGATAGGCATGTACTTGTTAAACCTGGTTGCACCTTCATGTTGGTGTGTTCGCTGCCTTTAGCGAATGATCTTGTCATCAAGTGTCGGGAAAAAAATTAGGCGCGATAGCCTATGAAAAGGTTTTAGGCCGATCTTCTCTTCCAGTTTGCGTCGTGCTCCTTTAAATTTTTCCTACAAATGGGCCGGAAGGGACCTACAGATGTTACGTCGACTTTGAGCGACATCTGCAAGGCAGATGAATATTCACTGAGAAACTTTTTATGGCAGAAATACGCTCGTAGTGTTCACCGCTTAGAAAAACGTTTTTCTAATTAAACAAAATTGTTTCTAAATTTCTGATGTTGCTTTAGCCGGGAACTGAACAAAGGATCTTCGGTGTGGGGGGCGGAGAATGTTACCATCACACGACTGCGGGCGTCAGGCTCGGGAAAAGCAATATCAAAATCTTTAGAAAGGCTTTTTCAATATGAAACAAAATTTGATTATTTATCAAAAATTTATCGAAATGCTCTAAAAATGTTATCGATTTTTTATCGCAGAGTTACCGCTTAACTATCGGATTGTTACCGATTTATTATCTGCATGTGTCCGATTTTTTATCGAAAAGCTTTCGATGTGTTATTAAAAGTTATATATTGTATATCGTTATCGATAAACTTCGCTATATAATGGATGACGTATTTCAAACCTGAGTATTTCAATCACAAATACATATGCATCAACAAAAGCTGGGATTATGGAATGTAATCGGAACAATCGGAATATAACATTCCACCTGGAATCTATCTAAGTCTTGTTCTATAGATATCTTTTAATTCTCCTCCCTTACAAGCTCATAAGCTTAGCTAATTATAATCTCAGATGAAGTGGCTTTAGATTATGCGAGTAACATATAGTGTCAAATATAAGCAGCTTCCATAAGTCACTATGCTGCTAGTAAATAAATAAACAACAACAGCAATGTAAACGGACAAACATACATATATATCTCAATAAACGGTGCATATTACTCAACCTTATACACACATGTGCTTACGAGCTCAAACGTTATAACACATACATGTATGCATATACACGCATATAACAAGAAGACAAACGTGAATATGAGTACGAAATGAGAAATTAATAAGAAACTGTTCGAGAAGGCTGTTCGTGAAAATCTAGCCCCTAGGATAAATAGGCAAAACAGGCAACACATGAACGCGAGTATTGTAAATGTTGAAGCACTACTACCAAAGTATTGCAAATAACAAATATTTCGCTATACTGAATAGTTGAGTTATCAATTCTACAGTTCAGAGACTCGAACATTAACAGAAGCTGCAATATCAGGAATTTCCCAAAATTCGTTACAACATTTAAGCAAACTAAATAATGAAGCATATTGAAAGAACTGCAGTCGCTAAGCAGTTACCACAATAACTGAAAGTATGGAAGCCTAAATGTTGCAGTAGAAGATGCTGACCACCGTTGTGTTGAAAAGGTTAAGTTGAGAATGAACTGTTTCCCCACCTAGGCGGTTAAGCGCCAATTAAAGAAAAAAGTAGTACATATATGGAAGACAAATTGTTTTCCAGCTGGGTATATAAATATACATATTCACATGGAACCATTTAATATGGATGCATGTGGAGTTATGCATGATTAAGACTGCTTGAACACACCTACAAACATCCATACATAATTATATTCTTATTCATCAACATAAATATTTTTGTGACAGAGCTAAAAAAAATTGCCTGCATTTTTTCGGCCAATATTAACTTATAAATATATATATGAGTATTAAAAAACTTAGGCCACTGCAAATATATATAAACAAGTAAGGAGGGTTAAGTACGGGTGTAACCGAACATTACATACTCAGTTGAGAGCTATAGTGATAACATAAGGGAAAATAACCATGTAGGAAAATGAACCGAGGGTAATTCTGGAATGTGTTTGTATGACATGTGTATCAAATGAAAGGTGTTAATGAGTATTTTAAAAGGGCGTGGACCTTAGTTCTATAGGTGGACGCCTTTTCGAGATATCGCCATAAAGGTGCACCAGGGGTGACTCTAGAATATGTTTGTACGATATGGGTATCAAGGTGAAAGGTGTTAATGAGTATTTTAAAAGGGCGTGGACCTTATTTCTATAGGTGGACGCCTTTTCGAGATATCGCCATAAAGGTGGACCAGGGGTGACTCTAGAATTTGTTTGTACGATATGGGTATCAAATGAAAGGTGTTAATGAGTATTTTAAAAGGGAGTGGACCTTAGTTCTATAGGTGGATGCCTTTTCGAGATATCGCCATAAAGGTGGACCAGGGGTGACTCTAGAATTTGTTTTCACGATATGGGTATCAAATGAAAGGTGTTAATGAGTATTTTAAAAGGGCGTGGACCTTATTTCTATAGGTGGACGCCTTTTCGAGATATCGCCATAAAGGTGGACCAGGGGTGACTCTAGAATTTGTTTGTACGATATGGGTATCAAATGAAAGGTGTTAATGAGTATTTTAAAAGGGAGTGGACCTTAGTTCTATAGGTGGATGCCTTTTCGAGATATCGCCATAAAGGTGGACCAGGGGTGACTCTGGAATTTGTTTTCACGATATGGGTATCAAATTAAAGGTATTAATCAGGGTTTCAAAAGGGAGTGGCCGTTAGTTGTATATGTGAAGGCGTTTTCGAGATATTGACCAAAATGTGGACCAGGGTGATCCAGAACATCATCTGTCGGGTACCGCTAATTTATTTGTATATGTAATACCACGAACAGTATTCCTTCCAAAATTCCAAGGGCTTTTGATTTCGCCCTGCAAAACTTTTTCATTTTCTTCTACTTAATATGGTAGGTGTCACACCCATTTTACCAAGTTTTTTTCTAAAGTTATATTTTGCGTCAATAGACCAATACAATTACCATGTGTCATCCTTTTTTTTCGTATTTGGTATATAATTATAGCATTTTTTTCATTTTTCGTAATTTTCGATATCGAAAAAGTGGGCGTGGTCATAGTCGGATTTCGGCCATTTTTTACACCAATACGATGTGAGTTCAGATAAGTACGTGAACTGAGTTTAGTAAAGATATATCGATTTTTGCTCAAGTTATCGTGTTAACGGCCGAGCGGAAGGACAGACGGTCGACTGTGTATAAAAACTGGGCGTGGCTTCAACCGATTTCGCCTTTTTCACAGAAAACAGTTATAGTCCTAGAATCTAAGCCTCTACCAAATTTCACAAGGAGTGGTAAATTTTTGTTCGACTTATGGCATGAAAAGTATCCTAGACAAAGTAAATAAAAAGGGCGGAGCCACGCCCATTTTAAATTTTCTTTTATTTTTGTATTTTGTTGCAACATAACATTACTGGAGTTGAATGTTAACATAATTTACTTATATACTGTAAAGATATTAACTTTTCTTTTAAAATTTGAATTAAAAAATTTTTTTTTAAAAAGTGGGCGTGGTCGTTCTCCGATTTTGCTAAGTTTTATTAAGCAGACATATAGTAATAAGAGTAACGTTCCTGCCAAATTTCATCATGATATCTTCAACGACTGCCAAATTACAGATTGCAAAACTTCTAGATTACCTTCTTTTAAAAGTGGGCGGTGCCACGCCCATTGTCCAAAAGTTTACTAGTTTTCCATTCTGCGTCATAAGTGCAACTCACCTGCCAAGTTTCATCGCTTAATCTGTATTTGGTAATGAATTATCGCACTTTTTCGATTTTTCGAAATTTTCGATATCGAAAAAGTGGGCGTGGTTATGTCCGATATTTTTCATTTTAAATAGCGATCTGAGATGAGTGCCCAGGAACCTATGTACCAAATTTCATCAAGATAACTCAAAATTTACTAAAGTTATCGTGTTAACGGACAGACGGACGGACGGACGGACATGGCTCAATCAAATTTTTTTTCGATACTGATGATTTTGATATATGGAAGTCTATATCTATCTCGATTTCTTTATACCTGTACAACCAACCGTTATCCAATCAAAGTTAATATACTCTGTGAGCTCTTCTCAACTGAGTATAAAAAGCGCAAGAGGGATATATAAAAGTAGAAATGTCACTGCATCGCGCTGATATGCACATATTCCGGTTGAGGTAGAGTAACTTCTATACAATCACAATTTGTGCATTTATAGGTGGACTGCTTAACCAACATACCCCCTTCCTCCCCCGCACCCATTTATCGTATTGACAATTTCCAACCGATTTTTAAGCGACTTTTTGACGTTCGTTCAAGAAGCAATTATAAGCAGAGTAAGCACTGCGATAAGCTGATGAAACTGTTGATGAAACTTTGAGGCCTGAGCAGCAAACGGATATGTAGGTGTTTCGTTGGTTAATTCGCTGTTGGCCTGTTATTACAGCGCAGCTTGGTAGAGTGGGAGGAGATATGTAGGTGGTATGGAGTGTTGTTAATTGACGTTACATGGTTATTTCTTTGCATATAAAGATATATATATTTTTTTAACCAATCTGTATGTGTGTATGTGTGTGATGAGAAAGGCAAAAATTGCACATAAAAGCGTTGAATGTATTGATAAATGTCCTTACATAAACACATACGCTCACATACGAATGCAAATGGAATTCCAGTGGTAAAACAGTCAGATAAACCCAAAGTTGTGCGCCTTCAAAATAACTAGTTCACATAAGACCAGTCTTGTTGGAAATACAAATCTATAACTTTTGGCAAATCCACCATATATTCAACTTTTCTGTAGGTCGGATGTTTCTCTGGTCACTTATTAAGTGCTATTGGCTGTAGGACATCAAAAATTTCATTACGAAAACATTTGATAGAAAGTTGTTAGAAACGTGAAAACCGTCCCTTTTGTTTTAGCTCCGGCAAGCACTTTCTTGTGGCCCTATTACCATGCAAATTATCAAACTTCTTCAGTACATATTTCTCAAGGCATATAGTTTTCAAGGTTGACCATGTTGAGAAGAAGTATACCCTAAAGTCTGCTGTATGTTTCAGGACGCCCTTGCTGTAAGGGCTAGGGTCTGATTTTTCTCCATGTATTTATGTAGATATCTACGTTGGGTAGGACACTGCACTTGCAAAGAAACGCTAATGTTAAAAGGCCATATAATGTGTATAGCCGTCCGTTGCCCCTGATACAACGAGTATGAGCACACAAGAAGTAGTTTTTACATCTTTTCACGCGTAGACATTGTCTCCTTCTTTGTTATTTGTTGGGTAAAACTTTGAGGCACCAGGGAATATTTCTCAAATTTTACCAGGGTATATATATAATGCGCCTCTCAATTATCGTTCCCACCCAGAGTTTTCCTGCCTGAAAATTTACTTTTACACATTTTAAAAATGTGCCTCACTTCCTCCCTTCACTCATTTCACCCATGCCTCCTTCTTATTCTTGTCCATCCCTTATTCCCCCTCCCCACCCGGAAAACCAGTCTCACTCCCACTACCACGCCGCTCCCCTACCCACTCACATTACCACTTTTTATACTTCCGCATACATACATGGAATCACTATACCAAATATTGGGTGCTTGCTAGAAATAATTGCAGAGATATAACACACCCACTACCACCCTCCTTCATATTACAACCCTCACTCCCACTCTCACACCCACTTCACCTCTCTTCACCTCCCACTACCTTTCTCATATATATATGGAGTATCAATACTAGGTACCTGCATCAAATAGATGTTTCTATAAAGCACTCCCACACACATTCCCATTGCCACTATCACTCCCATCCCACTCCCCTTTCTACTTTGTGGCCCATTTTTGCTACTTTTTTATTTATATTCCCCTTTTTTTGTATATTTTTCTCAACCAACTTTGAACCATGACAAACGAACGAAAAAATATCTTCTTTTAACTTTCGCCTGTTTATTTTTCAGATTTCTTTTGAGAAACGGAGTTAGCGTCAAAGCGATTACGACAACTTTTCCAAAACGAGTTTGGCAGTGGTTTGGCAATCCCTACCGCATAGTGATAAAAATTCATCTATATTCTAACCCTGGGAATATGTCAATAGATGGGAATGCAAAAGCTGATGAGCTGGCTAAAAATAGGGCATCCCTCGAAGCTCCACCAAGCCGGAAAGGCGTGGAATCAATTGCGGGCTGCGCAGTGTCAAAGATGTGAAATTCTTACTATCTTTGATTAATAAAGTTACTGTTATTATTTAAAAGTGGGGAATGTAGATGTATGATGGGTATTCTAACAGTACACTGCCTTCTGGCGTCACATACTTTAAAATTTGGTCTTGTCAGTGAAATACGCAGTGTCACATCTGCATTAATGACCTATTTAGAAGCAAAAAGTATGGGTCCCAAAAAAGCGTCTAGACATAGATGACGGGGCTTTTTTAAAACATAGACTCTGGTTATAGATAACATTTTTCAAAGTGGTCGTTGAACAAACTTCTTGTAGCACTGTATACACATTCAGTCAAAGATACCCTAACTTAACCTTCCGAAACAAACAAACAGGTCCTTATTGATATTAAGGACCTCCAAAATATTACTACTGCGTTGTGTTACCCCTACATAATGAAGCCAGATCGAAGACTATATTCCTTTCTTCTTCATACTATAGGTTGAAGAAAGTAATATATTTGATCAAAATTTGACAAAAGCTCATAGAAAATCCCTATTTAAAAATACCAGCTGTTTTCATCAAAAAATTTGTTGAGTAAGGCCTAGAATCAAAATTTCGTGATAGTTAACAAGTTCTTAGTTAGTTTGACTGCGGGGATATTTGCAATCACTTTGTATAAATGTAGCTGAAAATTGTTACTCGTTGGATGAAGGTGGCTATGGGGAACCTTATGGACGATTCGGTTGATTGGTTAGTTGGCAGTTTGTTTGCTTTTCATTTATTATTTGAGTGAAATGAGTAAATTCCGTGAAAACTGTATTTATATGCAACTTGGAACAAATGTGACAATTATTAAAGGATTGCAATTTTAATTGTTTTATTTTCGCAAAATAAGTTTCTGAAATAATAGAAATTTTTTTTTCTGTATGCCGCTTATCTTAATCTAAAACTGGGTTTTTTTGGTCTAAACAAATAGCTAGAATAAAAGAGGCGCAATTTCAAGTCATGTGAGGTAAGAGGCATTCTGCAGTTAGCTAATTTGGAAAGCTCCAGTCTATCAAGGCCACTTTAACATATTCATCCTTTGAGCTTGTCGATTGAGGATTCTTGTGCTATGTGCGTAGTACCAAAGATGAAGGTACAGCTTCTGGAGTAGCTAATCTACTTACTTACTAACTTAATAGGCGCTTAACCGCTTAAAATGTTATAGCAGTCCAACAAGGCATACCAATCGCTTCTTCGCTGTGAAAACTGGCGTAACGCTAAGGGAATAATACGTTTTCCGCCTGGTCATTCCCGTGGGGTGGATACCTCTTTCTCAGCTTCGGGTTCCGAAAAATACTTTCTTAACCATAGCATAATCCTTCATTCGCATAAGATGACCAAGCTATCTTAGCCGCTGTATTACGTTTATATAACTAGCCGGACTTGACCCAAGACAGATGCCCGCTTGCAGCAGCACTTTATGACGGACAGACGCTGTCGTTGACATCTTCGACCTAACACTTAAAACGATTATGTTAGAGTTGCCGCGCGACATTAGCTGAACAGATGTTCAGTGGCTACCCAGATGATATTTGGCAACAACAGCAAACAACCGAAAGTAGTAAGCTGCTTAACTGCTTGCAAGAGAATTCCTCTGGCCATTCCCAGTGGCCAGTGTACGATCAATATACACCACCCATTTGTAGATTACTTCAGTATGTTAGTTGATTTTGCTTCCGTTGTTGTGATTTTAACGCTTAAGACAATGACCCAGGGAGTGGGACGGACTAAAAGGCTCAACGTGCTCATATCTTATTGTTTCCGAGATGGTCGGTATAGTATCTTAATAATACGGTACGGGTTAGGAAAGAAGAAAAAGAAGAAAATAAAAGAAAAGAAAAGAAAAGAAAAGAAAAGAAAAGAGAAGAAAAGAAAAGAAAAGAAGAGAAAGGAAAGAAAAGAAAATAAAAGAAAAGAAAAGAGAAGAAAGGAAAGAAAAGAAAAGAAAGGAAAAGAAAAGAAAAGAAAAGAAAAGAAAAGAAAAGAAAAGAGAAGAAAAGAAAAGAAAAGAAAAAAAAGAAAATAAAAGAAAAGAAAAGAAAGGAAAAGAAAAGAAAAGGAAAGAAAAGGAAAGGAAAGAAAAGAAAAGAAAAGAAAAGAAAAGAAAAGAAAAGAAAAGAAAAGAAAAGAAAAGAAAAGAAAAGAAAAGAAAAGAAAAGAAAATAAAAGAAAAGAAAAGAAAGGTAAAGTAAAGAATAGAAAGGAAAGAAAAGAAAAAAAGGAAGGGGTACTTATCGAAAATGTGTTTATTGGTATCAAAAATTTATTGATTTGTTATCGAAATATTACCGATTTGTTATAGTTGTGTTAGCATTTTGACAACGTTATATTTTGGATTTGCTTACAAAAATTAATCGATCTATAATCGAAATATTATCGATATTTTACTCAGCTCAATCATTTAATTGTTATCGGCGTGCTATCGATTTGCAATCGACGACGTACAGGGTTGCTATAAAACAAATCCCGAAAAAAGTTCAATATAAAAATGCTGACACATTTCTAGCCCCTTGATAGTTAACAAGCCGATAAAAAACCAAAAATAAGCCAAAAACGAACCAATAGATCGACAGTAAATTTGGTATAATTTATTACCGATCAGACGCCAGGGAATCCCGTCTCAAATTTCCTGAAACGATTTATTTGTGGTAAAGTACTTCGTTCTTACGCCTTTGTTTTTGTGTACCGCGGTAATATGACCTAAATCTCATGGAGCGTATTGTCTATATTTGAAAGAGAACAGTTCAAAGTTCTTAATATTATACTTAGAATTCATGGTCAGAAAAGAGCTGTATCAAAACCCCTGGTCGACTGCGCAAGAGGCAAAAACACAAACCTCTGGGAAAAAGTTATATAAGGCTCGCAGAAAGATATACTCAGTACTTTGAGCTCACTACATTCCTACCACCGGTGTCCGTACACATGCCAGTTTGACGGAGGATCTGGTGGATGCCTCATACAAAGAGCAATGATTTCTCTATAGAAGGATCGTAATTAAAAGGTGGTCGGACTCGAGTGGAGTAAGGATTCCTCGTCGAACGGAAAATGGATAAGCTCCTTATAATTATCTGAAACACTAAATGTCTGGTGCCCGCCAGATGGGATACCGTAATTCGAAAAATTTTTTACCTGCCTTTTCATGACCATCAGCATAAAGGCTAGGGAATATTGTATCTGGCGATTCAATTTGACCAAATTTTAAAAATTATCATTGAGCAAATTTCTCTCATGTCGCTTTCTTTCATTTCGCCTGAATCGAATTTTTTGTCTTACACGTTTCATTTCCTTCTTGTTTCTTCTCAAATATCATGACACTTTGGGCCATAATTCTATTGCATTCCCATATCCGTGCACAATAACTAAAACAAAAACGAAACCAAAAAAACCAGAAGCGACGTTTCGTAGCGAACGGCATTAAAATAAAAGTGCTGCCAGCATAAATGACTTCCTTTGCCGCTGCGACATGGAGCCATAAAATTCTAATAGACAACTAATGTGGCACAAAATAAAAGCACGGAGGATGGCTGAGAGACAGTGGGGTATGCATTCGTCTACAATCTGCGTGCACGAGTAAAAAGCTGTGCCTGTGGTGATTTAATGCAGTAGAAGCTGGCGGCAAATTCAGGCAGCAAATCAAAGACAGGAATAAAGCCATTAAATGTGTACCAACCACTTCTACCACCTCACAATGCCGCCCAAGCTTTGTTGCAATGCCTCGGCTATGTGCTGTGTTTATGATACGATAAGAAGAATGCAAGCACGGTACAGTGGTTCCAGATGATGACAAATGGAAATATTTTGACTATTAATTACCTAACTCTCGACTCAAATTTTACCCATGAGTAGATCCCTGTTAACAGCCGGAAATGATTGGCATATGGGCAACACTGGCACCGACACAATCTGTATGGCGGGTGCTGAAGCCATTATTGTGGGCCGTGACGCCGTACAAGAACGAGAAACTGCGACCAATACAACAATAGTCAGGGGACAAGGCCTGATTGTAGGGGGAGACTTTAACATAGCAGCCATCGGGAATGCGGATTACCCTCGAGGAAAATTAGTTCTTGGAATGGCAACAAAGTTCAGTCTGGTCGTACTCAACACTGACACGATCCCAACGTGTCGACGGCCGGTCTTTCAATCACCTTTATAGCCTTAGTCTCAGAAATCCCTCTGCCAAACGCTTCTGGAAAGAGAGTGATAGAGGAATTAACTGGCAGTGCTGACAATTACATCACTTCGTCACTCATGATCCCGGCGGAAGGCAGATATCGGAAGTAGTACGCAAAACTTTGTTATGACACATCCATGGTTGACACTACCATGTTTTCCACATCGATAGTGGCCGATTGCCGACGGATAATCAATAGTCGGATCAGACGGTGGAAGAGACAATGATCTGTCTGCGCTATGCTGATGGAACGTCAAAATAGCGGGGATACACAAAATATGCCATAGGATTTGATGGCCAGCAACTCCTGCGTATGGCAGGCCTGAGACTCTGGAAAAGTCGGAAGGGTAGTAAAGAGCGAAGGAAGTTCTCAGCGTTGTCTTCAATCAAATAAAACTTAAATGCTTTGAGAATGGGCAAGTCAGCCAATAAAAGAGACGCGTGGAATCATTCCATTTGTTGCACAGGTACAATAAATATCTCTAAGCAGGAATTTTCCACGCCAGATTGAAGACAACATGGCTAGTTTTTATTCCGAAAGACAACGGCGCTCCCGACTCTCCCTCGTCTTTTCGCCAGCCCCGAATGCTGGACACCGCAGTTAGGCTTCAGATAAAAAGAGAACGGGGGAGGACTGCGCCATCGACAGTCTTGCTGAACCCTCTAGACTTCAAAAACGCTTTTTACTCAGCCATCTGGGATGACATGTTCGATGCATTGGAGCGCTCTTTCAGGATACCTGCGAGAAGCCCTGAGTGACTTCAGCAAAAAGATGGTTGGGAATCAGCAAATAGAAACACGCGCCTCCCCCCCCCCCCCCCCCGGCGAGAGGGGCTTCGAATATACAGCGGCAGGTATGCCTGTCGTAAGAGGTGAATAAAATGCCAAATTTATTTAAGGGGTTTTGTAGCGCAACCCCTACAATTTTCAACCTCGCCTACACTTGGCAAATCCTGTTCCCTAAGCAGCTGAGGCTCTGGCGACCCCAATTTCAGCATGGATGTAGGGCGTGAGAGGGTCGTATGGCCTAGAAAGTTTCATGTGATCATGTATCCGGCAAAGGACCATAAATATCGAAAAAGAGATATTTGGCGCACTAGTCAGGCAAAGGATATTTTGGTCTATCCTACTTGCCAAGCTTACGACTGGATTGGAGTAAACAGACTTGATGTTATCGTTGCTGAGCCGAGAGCCCGAAGAGCCGTATTGCCTTTTATAACCTGTTTCTCCTGAAATTGGGTCTTACTTCATTGCTCCAAAAGAGTATAATAGATAGCACTGTTTCCCCTTATGATTTTAAAATAGTTTGTACAGAACATATATTTGAAACATATTCGGTCTTGCCAACAGCTCAATTCATACTTCAAACAGACTCCTACCAAATGTTGGTCCCAATACCCGCAGTGATAGTTCCTTGACTTCAGCGCGTTAGACTCTGTACAACATTCTTTAAACTTTCCAAAATTCATCTTTTACAATTTAAGGTATCTTTTGATTTTATAGCACTGTATTTCCTTTGCTTACGCTATTTACTTTTCCGGCCTTTGCGTGTTGCCTCAGGGTTGCATGTTACCAGCCAGTATTACCTTCTTCCTTTATACTACATACCTTTTTATATCATAAAATTCAAAGTGCTTTTGCCTCTTCATATTGTCATTCCGTGCCATAAAAATCCCCGTGGCTATGGGTGCTGCGGTACAGAGAAAAGAGATTGAGGAGCGATGAGTTCTTGTTATCATTGGTATACGTTCCGACCTGTTTGTGTTAGTATTATTGCATTTGCTTTTACCATTGGCATTCCCTATGCTTTCCCGCTTCTTCATCACTATCTCCATCTTCTTCTTTTCCTTTGCATTGCCCTTTGGGTATTTGATGCTTTGTACGTTTGCTTCATTCGTTTCGTCCTTGTGCGCGCTTCATTGTCCTCGTTGCGTTTTCTCCTTTAGCTGTTGTTGCTTCGATAGCCGGTTCAGTTGACGTTCACTTTTGTAATTAAAATTTGACCTTAAGGTACTCAATAAGTTCTACTAGACGCAAGCAGTGGGCACAGCGGCATGGTTGCTTTGCAAAGTTGGTTACAGTCAAACAAAGCTGTTGTAACAGCTGTTGTGTCGATACCAAATTCAACAACTGTTACCAAGGCAACAGTGCTACTACAAGAGAAGAGTCCAACAGTTCCCCAAGTTACTCTACGAATACGCTTGTGGCGTTGCGCATGCGCTGTGTAGCTCTTATGTCACCTTCTGTGAACTGTAATGCTTTTGTAAATATCTTCTTGTACGTACACACACATAATATATTATATCCTTTGCCTATCCACTCCATCTTGTACCAACATTTGGGCAAACATACTTACGTCTGTGCTTGAGGCATTTTTATTAATTTCAGTCTTGAGGCTTCCATATGTGATGCTGACCTCTTTTAACGTGATAAAGGATAAGTGGAAATTTTATCAGACCATATTATGCTTAATGTTATTCTAGTATTCGTGTGAGATTGCAGTTTGAGCAAGGATACCAAATTGTGAAACTTTTTCTTTATGTTAAAGGATATTAAACTCATGGAATATTTTATCAGGTGATGCTTTCATGAGAAAAGAATTCCCCGATGATTATGCCATCGAAACACTGAAATAGATCAACAGATTTCTCTGAGTTTCATTCATGAAGATGTCTGAATTAAGTATAATTGGATTATGAATACACCGACCCACTCTCGTCTTATTAGGCTGATACCTTAGGTTAGGTAAGGTTGAACTGGCCGATCAAGCGAAAGAGCCCCATACAGGTACCAGGATTTACGTTATACAATAACTCCGTCCTCTTGGCAAATACTAGAAGTTTTATGGGAACTAGCTTAATTGCTGCCTAGAGATCTGGCAACCCTGCCGCCCCTTATAGCTGGATACCTTGCTATTGGAACTATCTCTACCTTAACCGTGACTAGTCCATATGATACTAGCGAAACTATGGATGTTGTAGTATTCTAAATAGTTTATGATTCATACATACTTGAGAGAGCACATTTCTGGACTTTGCGGTGCTTCTCAGGAAAGGTTAAAGGATACCTTTCACTTAATGTCTATTTAAATATTCGTGCAGAAATTGACCACGAAAGGGGCTCTATGAATAAAATAATCAAAAAGGATATAAACCACATGATACGCGCCGATATTAGATGACATCCTAGTGGTAATACATAAGATATCCTTGAAAGGAGGAATAGGATCAAGGTAAAGACTGTGAAAGGGGTATTACAGTCTACACAGACGGCTAGAAAATGACAAAGGAAACTTTTGCTAGAACGAACTCAAAGCATCAACAGGTAAACTAGTCGCACCGACTTCCCGACTCATGCAGTAGCTTCTAAGCGAAGCTCTAGACCATAAAGAGAGCAGCCAGACTGCTGCAAGACAGCAGGGTACCAGACACCAATATAATTGCCAGGTCGTGTGGACAAGCGATATCTCAAAGTCCTTATAAGTTAAGACAGGAATGGAACTAGCTTTCTCCTCAAGGTTAAAAACATCTGCAGTGGAAGTTCGTACAGGTGTTACTGCAGGTCAGTTGGCTATTGCGCCAATACTTCGGTGGTGGCATATACCAGCAAGCTCCTAATGCAGAAGCAGTCACGATGAGGAGGAAAAGGAGTCGATTTATCACTTTCTCTGTCGATAGTAAGGACGGCAAACAAAAATACTCAGGATCTCTCACTCCTACTTGAGTTCAACAAAGAAGGCAAATAGTTTGATGATGGCTACCAGGATGAAATCCGGTTGGACGAATGTTCCGCCACCCGACACTCACTGAAGAGACAAAGGAGGAATGATAACGGTAGGATGTTTGTTGCGATTTGAGTCCCACACTGTGTGCAAGACTTTCGACGAGAGAGATCAAAAAAATGCATTGTAATGGGTAAGGAAATTTTGAACTCTCATTATTTGCCGATCTGGAATATTCCCACCGAAAGGATTTGCCTGTCATAACAGACGACTTATACCAAAGGGTTTCATGGTACAAAACTCGTTCCCGCGACTTTCAGAGTAGTGCCAAGAGGTGCTAGTACCAGTGTGTACCGGATTCGTATCTTGAAAGGAACTACCCACATCCACGACACCACCTTAAGGAGAGGGAAGACTTTTTCCAGATAGAAAAGCGGCCATCAACCTACAAAGAATAGTTTAAAGGAAAGTAGGGATAGTTAAAAGCAAAAGTTGGAACGCCGTCCGACTTTACATCACCTTAAGTTTAAATTTTTGAGAAACCGCTTAACTTTATATCTTTTTTTAGTTTACTCTCACAAACAATTTTTCCAAGAAACTTGATGCCGCTAAGGCGGTGCGCGGACCATCGAACAGTTATTGCATCCTCAAAGAACCCATTCCAATGTGCTCCGTTGGGTACCTATCTAACATCTCTCCTAAAACCATGCTATTGCAGCGAAATTAACCCCAAATGATCAAGAAACCATTGAAATAGTCTTAAAAATCATCACGAACTAACTCCAAATCAATCTCGAAATGACCACGGAGTTATCCATAATAAACATCAAATAATCCCGAAACGACTAAGGAAGAACCTCTAAAGACAATCGCTATGTGACCTCGAAATTATCATGAAAAGCCTGGGATTGATCACCAAATGATCAAGAATAAGCCTCAAATAATCCCGAAATTACCCAAAAAGAAGAACCTCAAAATAACCATCACTCCGAAATAGTCTCGAATAGCATTAATATATGACTCCGAAATGACCACGACATGTCTCCAAAATAGTTCCTAAACCATTACGAAATAATCCTTAACTGATCCCGAAGTTATCACGCAACGAACCCGAAATTACCCGGAGTTGGCCTAGAAACTAGCATGACCGTCCAACGAGGTGCGCCAGTCGCTTCTTTCCAGGTTAAGATGGCGCCAATTGGTCACACCAAGGGAACTTAAATCATTTTCCAACCCCCAGCGGGTTAGGCGGTCAGAATATACCCGCGGTAGGTATGCCTGTCGTAAGTGGCGACTAAAAAAATACCAGATTCAAGGGGCTGTGTAGCGCAACCCTTCAGGTTGCCAGCGCAGTATATAGCTTCTCCAAACCCAATTGTCAACCTCACCTATCCGCGGCGAATCCTGTTTCACTAACAGACGAGGCTCTGGCGACCCAAGCTCCTCATGGAACTTGGGGGTGGGGAGGGAGGGATGATGGCTTGAAGGTTTAATGGGGCTATATAAATCGTTCCCGAGATGGTCGGGCTAGCACCTTAATTGTGCTGTGTTACCGGAGCGTACCGGATCTGTATCTGGCAAAGGACCATCACATCGATCACTCTCCAAAGCCTTCGGGGAGCAACCTTATCGCTACAACAACAAATATAAATCGTTTTCCACCTGGTCGTCCGAGCGGAGTGAAGGCGGCCCTTTTTCTCTTTTCTTTCGAACACTACCAGCGCCGCTTTATCTGATGTTGTTAGGGTCCATGCTTTTGAACTGCATAGCAGGACGGGTACGATTGCAAAGAAGCTGATGCTTACGCCTTACCAAATCCTCGCCGCCGTATTTGAATAATAGCCATCTATCAGCACCTCCGGCCTTGTTGTTTTTTAATATGGTTAGTGTTATTCTGACGTCGTCATAATCTGGTGGGGGTGGGGCATTTATTCCATCATCATTAATTGCGGAATCGGATTCATCATTCTCGTGCAATACATCGGTTTCCCCATTAAGGAGAGCAGAGAAATTTTCCCTCCACAATCTAAGCACTCTCTGGACATCGGTTTCAAGGTCATTGTTTTCGTTCTAAGAAGAGTTTGCCCTGCTTTTAAACCTTGAATCTGTCGCCGAATTTTTTGGTAAAATTTGAGGGAGTTATTCCTGGTGGCTAGCAGCTCAAACCCCTCGCTGTGACGCCTCTCTGCCTATGCTTTTTTCTTCCTGAAAAGTCAAAGCAAATACAAACACTGGTACAAACAAAAAAAAAAAAATAATTAAGTTATAACTATATAAAGAATGGATACTATACCACTTATATACGATTGCATATAGCATAACCCCCCTTGATGCAAACCTTATTTTCAACAGCAACATACAAAATAAAGTAAAACCAACTTTCAGGCATAAAAATTCCAAAAGAAAATAAAACCAACACATTTCGTCACAGATAATGCAAACCAACTGAGTCTAGTATGTTCTAAATATTATTGATGGTCTTTTAATTATACACACCATGTTGAATTTTCGCAAGCAAATATGCTGGCACACGAGTTAATATGTTAACGTATCTAAATACTATGAGACCAACTGGATTACATAACTTCTGCTGATATGCTGGTAACAAGTCACACTACGCTTATACGCGTACTAAGTCTGTGGTATTTCCACAAACGCATCACATACATTCAAACACATACATAAATTGAGCATTAAATGAAAATGTGGTGCAATTAGTGTGTCTATCCAGGATCAGTTGCAAATTGCGACTTGGGCGTATTGCGATAATGACAATGGTTGCATTTAGTCATACCCCGCAGCCCTCAGTTATTTAACAACCAGTAGCCAATGTAGAAGTGGCCAACAGTAGTGCCACAATTTAATGGCAATAATAACTGAATGTAGATATGTTTGAATGTAAATATGAATACAAATGCATTATAGTAAAGATGTTGTTAATATCTTAAAAGGACTAGTTCCATTGGGTGGAGAGATCTGTTGAAATTATGGACGAGATATATTTTCAGCAAATAATGATAATAACGTATGCCCAAAGAATTTTGGAAATTTTTGTAGCGGATAGCTTATGATAGGATAGGATAGTCTATTTCGTAGTCATCGCAATTCTGGCAGATTACAGGCATTGGTACTACAGAAAATCCAGTGCTATTTCAAAATTCAAATGAATTAAAAGAAAAAAAATCTTTAAGCTCAAACTCACGAATCTTGTGCAAAATTGATTTCAAAACGTTTCACTTCAGTTATTTGGTTGAAGTAGGTGCTTCAAAATCTTCTACTACAAAATTTTGTTCAGCTTATTTTATAAAAATGTCCTGTATCAAGAGAATTTTGAGTTCAAAAACACAATTTTTGTTCAAACTTGTATTCCAGAACATCTTATTTAGATATTTGATTAAAGAAGCTGCTTCCGAGTTTCCTATTTAAAAATTTTCTCGAATTCTTTTTTTTAAAAATGCCATGTATCGAACAAATTTTGGATAAATTTTTAGTTCAAAAACGCGAATTTAGCTAAAAATTTTGTTCAACAATTTGTGAGCTCAAATCCTTGGTTGAAGAAGGTAATTTAAAGTACCAAACTTCAAGATTTCCTTGAACATCTTTTTTCAAAAATGTCATGTATCACAATATTTTTGGGAAATTTTTTGTTAAAAAACAATAATTTTGTTCAAAGCTGTGTTTAAAAAATTTTCAGTTCAAATGTTTGTTTGAAGAAGTGTTCTTGAAAGTCCTTCGTATTAATTTTTTTTTTAACTTTGTTTTTCAATTTTAGTTTTAACTTTGTTTTTCAAATCGCTTTTTGAAAGAATTGAATCCAAAAACACGTTTTTTTTTTTCTTAATTGTGCTGATATAATTTATTTATTTCAAAAAGGACATTTTACTTGAGAAATTTAGTTGAAAACCGCTTCTCTTTACATATATCAAAAAAGTATTTTCAAACTATCTAATTGAAAGAAGAATTTTGTTTGAAAACAATTCACTTTAAATTTATGTTTGTTTTCAAAAACATATCACTTATGAACTAACTTAAAAAATTTGAACTGAAAACGTTCCGATTTAAAATTATGTTGCAGAATTTTGATTAAAAAAAAGACAGCTGTGATCGAATTTTTTTGAATAAAAATTATTGGTCATCTTTATTCTAAAATGCTTTTTACAGAACTTAATTGCAGAGCTTGACACAAAAACACTCGAAAATTTATGACAGAGCATTAGATACTCAGAAAAGCCTTGATTCTAAGTTTTATCTTAGAATTGATTTTGAAATTTACTACTTAAAACTCTGTCTAAAATTTAAAATATAAATAAATTCAAAAACATTAGGTCACGCTTTTTTAGTACGCCAGGGAACTTACCACTTAGGCCTGGTTTTTCAGTGCTTGTTTCCGCTAAAACTAAGGTAGCTTGAACTCTAGCCAAACTTAGACTCCATAAATACATACATCTAGACAGTTTGCAGATGCGGTAACAGCTGGATTTTGTTTACCCAACAATCATCGAATTTCTAGTTCTAAAGTTGATATCCAACATCCTTCTTTAATCACCCTCCCACCTTTGAGAAATATTGTAATGAGAGACTTTAAGAAATGTAAGTTCTCAAATGTATAGCCAACACATTCCTCCAGTTCATATCTTACATCAATTTGGGGTGGAATTACAGAGCTCACAGAGTATATTAATTTAGTTCACATAACGGTACCCCGTAACGGCGTAAACTAATCGACATAGATATAGACTTCTATAGATATAGACTTCAAAATGATCTGGCTAAAATTCATTTAGCCATGTCCGTCCGTCTGTCCGTAAACACCATAACTTGAGTAAATTTTGAGGTATCTTAATGAAGTTTGTTATGTAAGTTCCTGGGTACTCATTTCAGATCGTTATTTAAAATGAACGAAATCAGAATTTAACCACACCCACTTTTTCGATATCCAAAATTTCGAGAAACCGAAAAAGTACGATAATTCATTACCAAAGACGGATAAAGCGATGCAACTTGCTAGGTGGGTTGACCTTATGACGCAGAATATAAAATTAGTAAAATTTTGGACAATGGGCGTGGCACCGCTCACTTTTAAAAGAAGGTAATTTAAAAGGTTTTCAAACTGTAATTTGGCAGTCGCTGAAGATCTGATGATGAAATTTAGCAGGAACGTTACTCCTATTATATATGTATTCTAAATAAGAATTTGCAAAATCGCATGACGAACACGCCCACTTAAAAAAAAAATTTAAGTCAAATTTTAACAAAAAATTTAATATCTTTACATTATATATGTAAATTATGTCATCATTCAAATCCAGCATTTGTCTCCAAAGCTCTCAGCTGAGTAAATAGTTCTACCAGAATTTTAAAGGAATGCAATCGCCCCGTAATGCAATTCATGTGTTCCCATTAATAGACTAACACTTTTGGATTGCAGTCTTTATTTACAAACAATTGCGAAATGCATTCTTACGAGTATTGTAGCCCAATGAATGCAATAAATGAAATAAAAAGAGAGGAACAAAAAAGGAATGATTGATGCGAGCCCGAAAAAGGTTAGTGACTAGAGCTTGTTATTCATAATTCCGGACTAACAAAAAAGTATTGCAATCGTCTTGGGCTGCAATCAAAGGAATAATTATTCCAAATGGAATGCATTCCTTAATAACTCTGCCATCATTTGCCTCAAAATCTTAATAAACCAAAGCTAAGCAGATTTTTATGACTATAAAACGTAATTTTTCGACATCGGCAACCTTTTCACCCCCTCTCCCTTAACCATCCATACCAAGTACTACTTCCTCCTCTCCTTTTAGCATTTTCTACTACTGTCGACTCCAAAAATATGCCGCCATTACCATCGCGACTTTTCCGAAACCGCAAAATTATTTAAAAGCAGCATACAAAATGCAGTTTAGAACCAATCCAAAACAAATAGCCCATTTCCACGTGGTCTTGAATAAAATTATTCAGTAGCAGGATGCATCTATAAATTGGTGTATTGTAAACGTTAGTATCTTTATACTTATGACACTAGCGGCTTATTCACATTGTACCGAATACAATGATTGCAACCGAAAGGCAACAATTGCAATTGTCATTTTGTCCGATTGCATGCTTGCTACCCTCCTTCCCCCAGTCATTACACATGATGCTCCTCTCTTACGATGCCTGCTTGCATTAAGCAATGATGATATGCGGCTTTAGTTCTAGTAGTTACGGTGTCGCTTATTTGCTCATTTGGCGCCAATATTTAAAGCTCCTTATAGTCAAGTATTTAAGTATGAATATTGTATATATGTATGTGTATTTTTTGCTAAGCGTCGCACAGTGTGCTCTGGCCATACACTTTATTTTAAAAATTATTTGATTTTGGTCTAATTTTTTGGTTTAAATACATTCTCACACTCCCCGTGTGTATTGATTTAATCGGTGATCAACACTTACTCCCACAAGAGAAAACGTAATTTATCGAAGACATGGGCTTTTTGATGTCTCGAGTGTCCTTCATGCGGCCATACCCTTTTAGTATGAAAAAAACTAAGTGAGCAAGGCCTACTAAACCTAAATGTCCCCGCCCACTACACTCTACTCCACAAGGATAACTTCCGTACTCATTCTTATCTAGGCCTTTGGTTGTATTTTACTCTTTCTTTATGTGCTGAAAGTGAGATTCATAAGTAGGGATAAATTTCTGCCCCGATTATTCCATGCTTCCATATGTACCTTGCCGCTGGCGCGAGGGCATAGCTGACGACCTTTCCGCCGACTATGTGGCTATGCCGTTTAGGTACTTACTCCTGAGCTGTTTTTCTTCATAGGAGTTTTCTGCAGGTCTGTGGCCAATATCCGATAAGCTTGCTAGTCCAGCGTATTATGCGGACCGTTCTTTTTTGCTCATCAGCAGCAAAGGGGAATATTAGGTTGTATTTGAATAGAACTTGCTCTCTTCGGCAAATAAAATTGGCTTTACCGCAGCAATAGGTGATACAGCGGTGGGTGGATAGCTGTCCCTTCTTTATATTTTATACCACTGTGGCCCAAGATGACCTTCGTATAAGGTACGAAGAGTAGTAAGATGGGTAATGAGACAGAGAGTGCTATAAGCGGAGAGTCGGACTAGCAGACCAGCGATTGCGGATCAGACCATTAGTATCCGCATAGGGAGAGAAAGCAAAGATATTCTCAGGCAGCGCTTAGGTTTTTCAACGCTTGGGAGCGATAGTCAACCTAATAGACACGAAGCATTTCGAAGACTGTTCAACGAATTCAGCCTCGCTCAAACAACCCCTATATGATTAAACGGGCTTGCGGAGGAAGAGGCCAATGCCGGGAAAAAGAAGCAGCGATCAGCGGAAGCCGATAGGCGAGAAATGTTAGTTCAAGAGACGGAAAGAACATCGGGAAAATACCTATTCCAAAACCACAAGTCTGCAGTGCAAGACGCACTGCGCCAGAGCCGCGAAGCAGAGGCAATAGAAAGCTGCTTCGCATCGAGGAGTCTACGGAAGATAGATGGAGAAAATAGTAATAACATACCAATCCTACTAACAGAAGACAGGGTTGAGGAAACCAGGAATAGTTAGCCACGAATATACAACTTACTCAGTTCAACCTAAAGTCATCTTATTCCTTGCTTGGTTATGGGCACATACTTTAAAAGTATATGAAGAGCTTAAAAAAATCTATTTAAAAGAACTTTTACTAAATATGCTTTGTTTGGCTTTTACTTGGGCAAATTTGACCACAGACTTGGCAATATCATTAAAAAATGCCTGTCATACTACAATGCCTGTCACTACAAAATTCAAATTTCATTTGCGAGCATGCTTGCAATTTACTTTTATTTGCCAACAGAAATCAATAAATAAATAATGCCAAAGCAAGACAACAACCGGAAAAAATGAAATGGGATGTGAAGTGAATGTATACAAAATTTTAGCGTGGGTTTTGACCACGCACTCGTTTATCGACTTCAAATCAGTAATGTGAAATAATAGGAACGCTTTTCAACCCAACTGACCTTGAGGCAGTTTTGATGCCAGTCATTTTGACGTAATGAAAATCAAGCCAATGCGTAATGAAAATGAAGCGTTTCAATAAACTTTTTTCCATGGTCGTCTAATATGCCAATCATAAATAAATAATCTTCCCGAAATCTTCACCATACCCTTTTGATGTTATGTAAAGCTCCGAATTTTCACTAGTTTCCGGAAAATATTTTATACACAGCACAATCACAAAATATATCACTGTAAGTACGCTTGTCTCAACAAGCCAAACTCGGTATGTGCCAATTTAATGCATTTTTTTATCAGTACATACGGGACATGAAGATAGGCAGCTAAAATTATGGAACGCGACCAACCATTAGTTTGGCCCTCATCTGACTCGATGCCATTAAATTGGTCGTTTCAATTTCGTTTTGGGGATATTTTTTTGTTTCTTAGTTGATAATTTTGTGGGCTTACACAAATTCACAACCCCATATTCCCGCTTAAGCAACACAATCAAACGAGTGCATTCGCACTGAAGTGCCATTGTTTTAGTGGCTCGAAGATAGTCCCGTTCATTGTATGGAAATGCTCTCTGTTGGTCTTATCAAATGACATACTTACATTCGTGTATCACATAATGTATGTATTGTGTTTGTATGGTTGTGATCATTGTAGATATGGTAGTGTTAAGGCCGCGGCACAATGTCATTTTTCATATAGATGCGTTTAACACAAGCTTATGCATTTCAATAACATCGCCACAATCAACCAAGGTGTTGCGTTTGTAAATATGAAGGAACTTCAGACTTGGCAATTGAAGTTTATTACGCCTTGCCCATTCACATACAAACTTTAGCGAAGCACTGTTGTAAACATTCTCCCTATACAACAAAAATACTTGCTACCATATTTTGTGTCGTATTCGATTGTTATATTGCAGTTTTCAATTGCGAAAAATGTCAGAAATTTTACCAACCAGTGGGAAAAATAATTTCACTTGCAAAGTGTGCCAACACCCTTAGCCAAATCAAATGTCAAATTCTTCTTCTTATGATTTGCTTGGAACAGAATTTGGGAGTTGGCTACTTTTCAATATCAGATGGCGACAGTGTCACTCATTGTATCGTTCTCCGTAAAAATACCTGCAATCTACTCATAATGCATAAGCTTGTGTTAAACTCATCTATATGAAAAACTGCTTATGTGTCGGAGTTATTATATTATAACTTAATATTTAACAAATGCAAAAGTGGCGAAGTATGCAACAGCCCCTTAACTGCTTAGTAATTGTTCTTGATGGGTTCTGGCATTAAAAAAACCTGCAACCGTCAACTGTAGATTCACGTTGCATTCCAATGAAGCGTGATACAGATACGGATAGAAATTTAACATGCAAATGCAGCAACAATGTGATTAATTTGGAGGAGAACTTCTCGAAAAAAATCCAATTTTTTCGGTAGCCACTATCGACTTGCTCGGTGATAGCGCCTAGCGATTTTTTTTTTTATATTCTACTTAAGTCAATCGAAAAAAAGTTTATGTTAGCATTGCTCATCTATTCATTGGTCTATCCATCAGCCTATTGTAGCGGCCGGCCGTTGTGAAAGAATTTTGTAATTAAAATTTAAATAACTTCCCGCTAAACTACAAACTTGAAACTTAGAATAAAGTTCAGAACCCGATGACAATGCAATAAAAAGAAAAAACTCCGCTAGGTGGCGCATGAATCGAAATATTTCAGAAAAAAATCATATCTGTGGTACGATTTGGCTCATATTTGGAAAACATATTACGTACATGAATAGAAAGCGACCTATGACAAAAATCGCCGTCAGGTGTCGCAGGTATCGAGATATTCAAAAAAATCGTATTTGTGCTCCGATTAGGCTCATGTTTGGAACACATATTACGTACATGAATAGAAAGCGACCTATGACAAAAATCGCCACCAGGTGACGCAAGAATCGAGATATTAAAAAAATGGTATTTATGGTCCGATTTGGCTCATATTTGGAACAAATTTTACATACAGTCCGGTAAAAGTGACATCAAACTTTGGAGTCCGAGGAGGGACAAGCATACATGACGCCGAGTCGAGTAAAGTCTTTTGAATGATAATGTATTGAGAACTTAGATTGTGACAAATTGCCAGGAAGGAGTCCTTGTAATAATTAAACACTAAATGAACTAAATATAATGATAAGTAATAGGCAATTAAATAAAGACTAATAAATTGAAAAGAAAATAATTAAAAAAAAAATTTATGTTAAACGGTTTTATTGAAAACAATATTTACATGAAGTAATAATAACACTAAAAGCTAGAAAATAATGAGGTAGGTCCTAGGTACTAGTCATCACACTCCTCATCAATCTAGGCATTGATCAGACAATTAAATAAAAGCTTTGTGCACGTGATATTTATAAAAATGTGAGGCGTAGCATAATCTGATTAAGGTTCAATTGGTCTTACTCATAACTATCAATAGAAATTTGACGCGTCAAACGCTTTTGGAAGATTGAAGAATTTAAGCGGAGGTCAAATATCTGTCAAAATGAAAATGGCGAGCTGTTAACCAATTTTCAGAGAATGCTCAGATTCTAGAGGGAAGTCCTTTACGTCCTCTTAAATGGATGCAGCATTGAAGTACCCAGCGAATGTGTATAATGTTCCACACGCTCTTCACAATAATTGCTACTGGAGCATTCCACGGTTGGTACGGGAAAAACCGTTTACAATTTTTTAATTTTTATACCTTAAATAAAGAAAAACTGTACCTTTTTCAGACAAAGTACTTAGTGCACTAATATTGTGTGGCATATATATAAATAAAAATACTAAACTGCATTTTGTCAGTTAATTAATATCAAGGAATAAAAAAATGGTTACTAATGAATTTTTGAAAATTATTTAATTTTAAAATTTTTTTTTGTGTAATAGTTATTTCTCTTTAAATTCCTGCTCCTTTGTACGTTGAGGTGTGATATATTTAAAATATATTGGCATTGACGATGAGAGCGATTCAAAAATCGGCGAACGGTAACGATTTTCCATGCAATTCTCGTGCTAAAGGCTTAGTAATTTTACTAATATATGAAATAAAAACTCAAAAATTACTTCCTCAGAAAATAAACATTGGAAGTTTTTTTTTTGCAATAGACAAAGAAATTGTTTCCTCAATTTATTATTAGGGGTTTAATAGTTACGATGAAAATTTTCATGCGTAAGTAGGTTTTTTTTGATTTTAGAAAAACTGTATTAAGGGAGTTCAGGATTTTGTGCAAAAGCCTTAGCATCGTCGTATTGCAAACTTGTGTAGCATATTTTTTACAATAAACTAACAAAATATGCATTTGCTACGTCATGGCAGGCAAATCGCAACATCAATAACCGTAGTTTATTTCTTCAATTTTGAATAGCAAATCAACAACTGTCAAAACAAAACAAAATATTCAAAGCAAAAATTTTAAAATGAATAAGTTATTCTTGTATTTTCTCTTATATTTTTTTGTCGCCCTCCCTCCTAATACGGTTTCAGTTCTGGTGTATGTGTGTAAACTATATTTCAAAGAACTAACGAAATACACAGGAAAAATACAACCTAGTGCATTCAAAACAAAAAAGCCGGTTTGTATTTCGATAGGTTTTTTTGACATTCGGCCATTTTTTCTTTATTTTTTCTGACAATTCAAAATTTTGTTTTTAGTTTGAAATTTTTGTGCATAAAAACACAACTAAAATCAATTTACTTGTGAAAAATGTGAAACATTAGGGAACGGAATAATTTTTCCGTGTTATTTGCATTGTTTTAATTGTTAAAAATGTTAATGTAAAAATAAAGTTTGACACATAAAGAAAAGCATATCAAACTCACTAACTTTGGGGGAATAGTGAGTGGCCTCGCTTTGTTATCGTAGAAATTTGTTTTTGGATTTTGAAGCTCCGATAAAGTTTCGTCAGTTTTTCTAGTTTGGAATCCAAGACAAAATAAAGTAGTGTCATATACACAAAATTGTGAACTCCCATATTGTTTTGAGAAAAAATTGCTA
The DNA here is from genome assembly GCF_040869045.1 of Eurosta solidaginis. NCBI lineage: Eukaryota > Metazoa > Arthropoda > Insecta > Diptera > Tephritidae > Eurosta > Eurosta solidaginis. Next base: position 233,419,606 of record NC_090321.1, on the reverse strand, counting down.
TGACTTAAATCAGCCGCTTAGTGCACACATCGATTAACTCCATAAAACGAAAAGTTGAGAAACGCGATGATGTAATGTATATTGTTTTTAAAAATTCCTCTGATAATATAAATTCAAATATATAATGCAGAATGCATAACTGCAGATATAGCTTTCATCTAACGGTATATAAAACAAGTAAGGAAGGCTAAGTTCGGGTGTAACCGAACATTACATACTCAGCTGAGAGCTTTGGAGACAAAATAAGGGAAAATGACCATGTAGGAAAATGTACCTAGGGTAACCCTGGAATGTGTTTGTATGACATGGGTATCAAATTGAAGGTATTAAAGAGTATGTTAGAATGGAGTGGGCCATAGTTCTCTAGGTGGACGCCTTTTCTAAATATCGCCGTAAAGGTGGACCAGGGGTGACTCTATAAGTGTTTACACGATATGGGCCCTTAGTTGTATATGTGAAGGCGTTTTCGAGATATCGACCAAAATGTTGACCAGGGTGACCCAGAACATCATCTGTCGCGTACCGCAAATTTATTTATATATGTAATACCACGAAATTTTCGATATCGAAAAAGTGGGCGTGGTCATAGTCGGATTTCGCCCATTTTTAATACCAAGATAAAGTGAGTTCAGATAAGTACGTGACTGAATTTAGTAAAGATATTCGTGTAAATGGCTGAGCGAAAGGACAGACGGTCGACTGTGTATAAAAACTGGGCGTGGTTTCAACTGATTTTGTCCATTTTCACATGAAACAGTTATCTTCATAGAAGCTGTGCCCTACCAAATTGGTAAATTTTTGTTTGACATACGGCATTAAAAGTATCCTAGTCAAATTAAATGAAAAAGGGCGGAGCCACGCCCATTTTGAAATTTTCTTTTATTTTTGTATTTTGTTGCACCATATACTATATACTGTAAAGATATTCAATTTTTTGTTAAAATTTGACTAAAAAAATTTTTATTAAGGTGGGCGTGTTCGCTATCCGATTTTACTAATTTTTATTTAGAACACATATAGTAATAGGGGTAACGTTCCTGTCAAATTTCATCATGATATCTTAAACGACTACCAAATTACGGCTTGGAAATCTTTTAAATTACCTTCTTTTAAAAGTGGGCGGTGCCATGCGCATTGTCCAAAATTTTACTAATTTTCTATTCTGCGCCATAAGGTCAACCCACCTACCAATTTTAATCGCTTTATCCGTCTTTGGTAATGAACTATCGCACTTTTTCGGTTTTTCAAAATTCTCGATATCGAAAAAGTGGGCGTGGTTATAGTCCGATTTCGGTCATTTTAAATAACGTTCTGAGATGAGTGCCCAGGAACTTACATACCATATTTCATTAAGATACCTCAAAATTTACTCAAGTTATCGTGTTTACGGACGGACGGACATGGCTAAATGAATTTCTTTTTTCGCCCAGATCAAAATTAATATACTCTGTGAGCCCTGCTCAGCTGAATATAATAATTTACAAAAGTATAGAGTATTTAAATAAAGTAGATAACACTATAACTGCTATACTAACTGCCGTTTGCATTGTGCTTCTTTTTATCTGTTTACCGATGCGATTTTGTTAGGAATATTATTGCGAGGGAGAGAGCATCTTCGGCTGTTTAAAAACAAATAAGCTTCGATGCACGGCCAGAACAGATACAGCGCTTCTGAAACGATTTACATTAGAGTATGGAGTTAATCAAAATGGCTTCTGAAATAAATTACTTAATATTCAATGGCCAAAAAAATTTGCCATTTAACGGTGCTAATCTTTATTATTGAGGAAAGTTATTATAAATATAAAAAGTTATGACTGTTATACCATGGGCTTTGACACTTAAATTTAAGATTTTCCAAAAAGTGGAGTCAATCGATGTGTGCACTGAGCGGCTCAAATCTATTTCCGTTTTGGAAAAAAAATTTATTTAAGTGTGGGATTAATATCTGTTTCACAGGGAACTCTCCCTCAGTTGGGCGCGCTCGACTAATTGAATGTGCACGACGGCTTAGCCTAGAAATCGAGGTCCTTATTGTGTTATTGCCCAACAGAGGACTCCTCTCTTTGCCTTAAATTGCGTACATTTCAGAATGCTACTCGGCGATCTTTTGCAACTCGCCTACAAATGAACGGGACAATTTTTTACGGAAGTCTTGCATTATTTTAAAATTTAGGTCTTCGTTATAAGTCATGGCATCATTTTGGTGATTCAACTTAAAGTAAACAAATATAAACCTAGACAAGACCAAGAATATAGTATGTTTTTACTTATAATTGAATTTTTCGTGAACTATAAATTTAGCTATGAATTAAATTGCTTATTTTCTACTTTCAACACGAAACACGATGCCGAGGCAAACTCGTCACTCAGGAATCACTTTTTATCACCGTTCACATTTAACAAAAGAGCCAATAGACTGTAAGCATTATTCGTGGTCTCTAAAGAAACATAACATAAAATACATAAATCTTAAGAATTAAATACGATAAGACAATAAGAATATTCACTTTTGAAAAAATTGGTAAACCAATCTCGAAAAATTTGCCTGCACGCAACACCAATGGCTGTTTCAAGTATGTCATATAAAGAAGAATTAAGCAACGGTTGTACGCAGACATTTTAGTCCAATCGCTGCTATAAAAATGATAGGACAAATTTTGAGATTGCATTGGTAATTCATTAGCATAGTAACATGGCAAGAATATTTGCAAAGCCATTACAACAACATATTGAAACTGAAAGTTCTGCGGGATTATCGTCAAAGCGGACCTAGAAATAGAGAGAAAAAGAAAGTACTTGATCATTACGATTTGTGCAGAAGATGCTTGGAGCCAGTGTTTGCATTTGCTATCCCTCAGGAACGGAAGCAACGAAAAAGCGTATCTGAACAAGAAAAGAGCATAGAGCAGTGCCGTAGCATAAAAAGGTGAAATCATTTTTTATGCTCTGCTACGAGCTACGTCGGGGTTTAAAACGAAGCAATAAGCAGAATAAAAAATTTAAAAGAAATGCTTTTTATAGCGAAGGAGGAGCAAAAAAAGTTAATGCTATTAGCTCTCTTCGATATTGTTATGCAAAGCTTTGTCTTTTCTCTAGTTTTTGTTGTTGGAGCTGTTGTAGTGTTGTGATGTTGTAGTTTTTGACTTGTCATTTTATTTATCGATCTTTAAGTTGCTGTTGTATCTTTTTCCTTTCGATGTTATAGTTATTTCATCGGGACATAAACCTCTGTTCCCACGTTGCATCGCAAGTGCTTGTAGAGAGCTAATAGCGCAAGAAAAGACAAAGGTCTGCATAACAATACCCAACAGAGCTAATAGCATACACTTTTTTTCGTGCTCCCGCTTCACTACAAATAGCATTCGGTTTGGAAATTTTGTCTGCCATTTGCTCTGCTCTGAAACACGACGTAGCTCGCAGTAGAGCATAAAAAGTGCTATCACTGTTTATAATAGTGCTCTGCTCTATGCTCTGTTCATATTCAGATCCGGAGCAATAGCAAAAAAAAACATTCGTAGTAATATAACATTTCAATCACTCTTTGAAACGATCATAGTACTTACACTTTTTAAACGGTAAATAATGAAACAAATGATGAATGAACTCAGCACAATTTACAGCAACAACGGCAAAGAAAGCACTTGTTCGCAGTCTTTGCTTATTCTATTTTTTAAAGAAAAAGAAAGCTCAATTTGAAATTAATATAACAGAGAAGTTTTCAAATCCCCAATAGGTTCGAAATCAGTCTGAAAATATATAGATATATTCAAGAAATATTTCTGCTCTTATTTTGAAGTAATACTGAAACGACTCAATTTAGTAATGCCCCAATTTCAGAAGAAGTATTGTTTATTATAATTGATAAAAGTTCTAAATTGCATGAAAATCATTTTTTTTACTCTCAAAGCCTGATGTCAACGGCGTATACCGACCCTGCAGATAAAGTATGGTACGGCAACACAACTGTTGAGTGATAACTTTATTCATAAAGAACGCTATAAAACGTTAAAGAACTGCCAGACAAACGAATAAACACGTTGAGCGAATGTAGCGCAAAAAAAAATTTATGTTCAGTAATTTGACGTAAAATCCAAACCCTTGAGTGGATCTAAAATACTCAACGGTGTATTCAGAAAATTATCACTCAACGGTTGATTAACGTTTGGGCTCGCTGAAAGGTCTATATTTCCAGTGTTGAAAATTTCTCAACTTTGAAGGGCTGTACTACCAAACTATAATTTTATTTCTAATAAAAGCTATTTATTCGTTTAACGAACGCTTTCATGAAATTTTTGATTTTTGCATATCTTTTTCTCTTCATACGTCATTCGGCTGAGACTTATTACCTTTCCAGGGAGCTTAAATTCAGACATAGCAACACACAAGCAGCTTCTTTTTGCGCGCGCCTTTCGTGCATCTTCTCCAGAATAAGGCGCATCATGAAAATCTTGTCTATTGGCCAGGTCTGAAGCCGCACTCATAAGTTCCAATCAGTTTGTTGGCTAAGGGCTTCTTTCTTTCGCACAATACGCTAGATAAAAGCTTATACGTGATATTAAGCTGATTCCGCGGTAATTGGCACGGTTTGCGGGATCACTTTTTTGTGGATGGAGCAGAGGAATTGATGCATGCTCTTTATGAACTCTTCGCAGTCTTCTTTGTACAGCTCGGCGGGTATTTCATCATTACCCGGCGCCTTGTGATTTTTTAGCAGGGACAATATCTCACTTCGTCATAGTCGGGTGCCGGAACGTGTTTTCCATCATTTGTGATTGGTGTGTCGGATTCATCTTCTCTCTCACTGTATATAGTTCGTCAGCTGCCAGACCGCCATTATCGCTCCTGCAGGAATCTGCCCCGAACATGAAACCTTCCATCATCTGCCTGGCTATTCGGTAGTTTTGGACATTATTTCTATCAGTTAGCATCTGAACTTCCACGCACTTACGCCGTACTGCATCACGTTTTTTCTTCTAAATAGGCATCTCCCTTTTTTCTTCGCCCTACGATAATGCTCCTAAATACCGCGCCCGTATGCAATGGGACCCTGTAAGCAGCGTTGCACCAGTTGTTTTTGCGGCGGTACGTAATGTGAGAGAAATAGACTCCCACTGCTCGGTCACTTCGTGAGTTGGAAGATTGATCTCGGTGAGCAGGTGTGAACTTTACACAAGTATTTTTTTAAAAATGTTTTCATCTTATTTTTGTACAACTTACTCTTTAACGCATTTTAATTATTTTAACAAATTGTCGAGTAATCGTCAAATCATCTCCCGCTTTGTCCAAACGGTCCAAACGCATACCAATAACAGGCATACATACCGACAAATGCAATAACAAATAACATTGAAATGCATCCAAGTTTGTATTACACAGAATAGTAAATGGCATAACTATTAATTCAAATGAATACATCAACCAATAATAATCCTCACGCCAGTTACGTGGTATCCAATATGGAAAAGGCAATTCTCGTGCATTTATAAATTGTATGGCAATTATAGCACAAATGCCCGCGTTAAAACTGCTACCAACATAGAAAAACATTAATTTATTAAAAACGCGTTGAGTGCGCTGCCACATTTCACGTTCAGCGAACGTTTCCAATGCAAAGACCTCACTTCTTTCCCATTCATGAAAGAAACCAGCAGTCTCACGTGCATAATACCAAATATTACAAATTTTTAGCACGAGTGCAATCTCGGTATGTAAAAATGTTAAAACCTGGGTAGCATATTCAAAATGCTCACTGTAAATGACTTCGAACAACATGAGCAGTATAAAGAGAAATGTGCCAAGTAAGTTTAAGACAACTTGATAGTAACCATAGTAACTTTTAAAGTATGTCGTGCCGTTACAGGTACCAGCCCATAGACCCAAAGTCATGAATATACGAGTCAGAAGTCGCGAACTTTTCATTGTATCAAATTTCATGGCGCTCTATTTTTATACTCAGCTGAGCAGAGCTCACAGAGTATATTAACCTTGTTCGCATAACGGTAATCCGTAACGGCATAAACTAATCGAGATAGATATAGACTTCTATATATCAAAATGATCTGGGCGAAAAAAGAAATTCAATTAGCCATGTCCGTCCGTCCGTCCGTAAACACGATAACTTGAGTAAATTTTGAGGTATCTTGATGAAATTTGGTGCGTAGGATCCTGAGCGCTCATCTCAGATCGCTATGTAAAATGAACGAAATCGGACTAAAACCACGCCCACTTTTTCGATATCGAAAATTTCGAAAAACCGAAAAAGTGCGATAATTCAATACCAAAGATGAATTAAGCGATGAAACTTGGTAGGTGCGTTGATCTTATGACGCAAAATAGAAAATTAGTAAAATTTTGGACAACGAACGTGGCACAGCCCACTTTTAAAAGAAGGTAATTTAAAAGTTTTGCAAGCTGTAATTTAGCAGTCGTTGAAGATATCATGATGAAATTTCGCAGGCACGTTACTCCTATTACTATATGTGTTCTAAATAAAAATTAGTAAAATCGGATAGCGAACACGCCCACCTTAATAAAAAATTTTTTTAGTCAAATTTTAACTAAAAATTGAATATCTTTACAGCATATAAGAAATTATGCCAACATTCAACTCCAGTAATGATATGGTGCAACAAAATACAAAAATAAAAGAAAATTTCAAAATGGACGTGGCTCCGCCCTTTTTCATTTAATTTGTCTAGGATGCTTTTAATGCCATAAGTCGAACAAAAATTTACCAATCCATGTGAAATTTGGTAGGGTCTTAGATTCTACGACGATAACTGTTTTCTGTAAAAAAGGGGGAAATCAGTTGAAGCCACGCCCAGTTTTTATACACAGTCGACCGCCTGTCCTTCCGCTCGGCCGTTAACACGATAACTTGAGCAAAAATCGACATATCTTTACTAAACTCAGTTCACGTTCTTATCTGAACTCACTTTGTATTGGGGTAAAAATCCGACTATGACCACGCCCACTTTTTCGATATCGAAAATTACGAAAAATTAAAAAATGCCATAATTCTATACAAAATATGAAAAAAGGGATGAAACATGGTAATTGCATTGGTTTATTGACGCAAAATATAACTTTAAAAAAAACTTTGTAAAATGGTAGAAGATTTGTAGAAGAAAATGAAAAAGTTCTGCATGGCGAAATCAAAAGCCCTTGGAATCTTGGCAGGAATACTGTTCGTGGTATTACATATATATATAAATAAGCGGTACCCGACAGGTGTTCTGGGTCACCGTGGTCCACATTTTTGTCGATATCTCGAAACATCTTCACATATACAACTAAGGGTCACTCCCTTTTAAAACCCTCATTAATACCTTTAATATGATACCCATATCGTACAAACACATTATAGAGTCACCCCTGGTCCACCTTTATGGCAATGTCTCGAAAAGGCGTCCACCTATAGAACTAAGGCCCACTTCCTTTTAAAATACTCATTATCACCTTTCGTTTGATACCCATATCGTACAAACAAATTCTAGAGTCACCCCTGGTCCACCTTTATTGCGATATCTCGAAAAGGCGTCCACCCATAAAACTAAGGCCCACTCCCTTTTAAAATACTCATTAACACCTTTCGCTTGATACCGATATCGTACAAACGCATTCTAGAGTCACACCTGGTCCACCTTTATGGCGATATCCCGAAAAGGCGTCCACCTGTAGAACTAAGGCCCACTCCCTTTTAAAATACTCATTAACACCTTTTTCTTATAATTGCATTGTCATCGGGTTCTGAACTATATTCCATGTTTCAAGCTTGTAATTTATTGGGAAGTTACTTAAATTTCTATTACAAAATTCGTAGTACGGATGTGTTTGAATGTAATTTGTTCTTAATAAAAACAAGTTGCTTATTGTAATTCAAAATTTATTGCTTAGCTGTTGTACAAATACATTTAAAAGCTATAAAGGCATATAACGCCACGACTACATGGCTCGGAAGGACATTCGAAGAAGTTATAGAGATTCTAAAGATCAAAAGCAAAATCTGTAGTATAAAATCCTGCAAACTGCGCCTGCCATCGCAGCATAAGCAGACTTCTTAGTATCGCATATAATGTCCTGTAAAGTGTATTGTGCGAAGGATTAATTCCCTCCGTGAAACGGCTGATTGGACCTTATCAGTGCGGCTTCAGACTTTGTAAATCTACCATCACAATGCACCAAATCCTCTCAGTAGGGTAGGCACCTTGTCGTTGGTTTGATGGCTTAACCGAACTCCATAGCGCCCGACTATGAGGCGGAGCTGTTTAGGACTGACATCTACGCCGTTTCACCTCATAGGTGGGCGGCTGAATGTCGGTGACCAAGAACTGCCAACTCCCTAATCCAGGGTGTTATGCGGACCGTGCCTATTGGATGATTTGCAGCCAGGGGATAAATTCCGCTGTATTCGAACGGAGCCTTCCCGATACCGGGCCACCTCGGGAGGTATTGATGGCCTTACCATAGTAAAGGGCGCTGCGGTGGCGGATGGTTCTTTCCCCGTAAATAATACTGGACCGCTGAGCCCGCCTTGTCGGGCAGGTGTTCGTACGACCAAGATGAACGACTGATTACCTAATTGTAATAAGGACGATGATAAGAGGAGGACTGAGTCGCAAGCCAAGAACGACAAATACGCATTAAGCGATACGTCGGACTCGGGGACAGAGTTGTGCTGTTCATGAACTCCGTGTTGGAGAAGCACACAAATGAAAACGGAGTAGAAGAGTGGAGAAGGGTACGGAGCAGAGGAGGTAAAAGAGCTCTCTCGCAGTACCGTGCAGCACTAAGAATTGTACAACGCTTGGGAGCAGTGGTCAACCCGACAGAAGTAGATATTGAGCGTTTTGGATGGGCCCATTAGGCGGTAGAAGTACGTCGAAGGCAGTTCAAAAGGCTTGCTGCGAGAAACCCTCGGTTCTGCAACCGGTACAAGGAGGAAGAAGCGTCGAATGGCAGAATGAAGATGCAACGTTCGGCGGAAGTCGACAAGCCTGCTTTCAAGAAGCAGAAAGGACCCAATCCCAGAGCCGCGAGGCAGGGCAGTTGCATAGACAAGACAAGTATGCCCAAAGCTGTAAGACAGGTGGGCTCCAATAGCGAGGTAGCAACTACCTCCAAAGCTGCGAGTCAGAGGGAGGTTCCAACTTCGGGAACACAGAATTGGAAGGTACTTTCTGTATCTCGGCGTACGGAGGAAGGTCAGTCCAACACCTTCCAAATAAACAAGCAAATGTAGGATATATTGTATACGCATTTTGGCAATATGTCCTTTGGCACAGGCCAAATTTACATGCGACTCAGGAAAAAAAGTCCCGAGGATAGAAATCTTACCACGCTATGGGTGGGCGAAGTCGAAAAGGACCTCAAAAGCCTAAGCAAAAAAGACAGGTGGAGGTAGCCGGCGTCACCACGAAGGTGTTAGAAGAGGAGCAACCGCGAAATGGTGCTGTGACTCGCACAGAGGAACACCCGGCACCACAGTTACGAGCGGCTGAAGGGGGCCTCGAATACTCTAGACCAACAGGACAAGGGGAGGACGACGACATCACGACGAAGATGCTGGTGGGGGACAAACAGCCGAATGGTGCTGCGAGTCCTACAGATTAACTTCCAACACAGTAAAGTGGCGTCGAGCGAACTTATCCTAACCCTTGAGGAAGGTTCGTATAACGTGGCGTTGATCCAGGAGCCATGTCCCTCTCGGTAGGAAAAGTTTCTGGGCTTAGCGCGCGCGGGTTTGGCGTTTACTACGCGCAAACGGAAGGAAGGATGCGAGCTGTAGTAATTGTAAGGAAACAGCTGCATTCATATATGCTACCTAATTACACTACTGAGGGCCTCGTAGTGGTGGCCGTTGAGCAAAAGAACAAGCAAGCATTTGTCCTGGCATCCTGCTACATGGCCCATACTGCGGAGGTTTCACTGATGGAGTGCAAAAGGCTAGTACATGAGGAAGGGCGCAAATGGCGGTTGGTCATAGTCGCAGATCCAAGTGCGCACCACAATGCGTGGGGAGGAGTAGATACGAACGAGAGAGGCGAATCTCTATTTTGTTACATCCTGCAAACAAATTTGCAAATAGATAACAGAGGACATGTCCCTACATACTTTGGTCCAACATCCAGCAATGTTCTGGATATTACATTGAGCTCCGAGCGTGATATATCAAGGTATGATTGGATGGTTCTTGATAGACCATCCTTCTCCGACCATGCGTATATCAGCTTCAGTATCCCCCTAAACCTTTAGAAACCCTAGGTCAACGAACTGGACTAAATTCCAGGAACATGTGGAAAAAAAACTGGGACAACCCAAAGAGGTTACCAATGTGGAGGAACTGGAGGAGTCGAATGAATTCCTAACAAGGACGCTTGCTACAAGCGTGAAATTTCCAGAGCGAAGAGAATATTATGGAAAAGTTTCTGTGTGGACATAGAGTGCTCCAGCGAAACAGCACGGTTGAAAAAATTCCTAGCAAGGGGAAACATAGTCCAGGGACTAATCAAGAAAAAGGTCGGGGAATGGTCACGTAATAGTGAGGAATCCCTTGAGGTGCTTTCGACACACATTTCCCATCGGGAGACGGTTTATAAGAGCCAGCAGTCATCACTCACACTTTGACCACGGAGCGGGTAGTACCGGGCTTGGTGACCGATACCAAGATCGAATGTGCAGTGACGACGTTCTCTAAGTTTAAATCGCCGGGCCCAGATGGTACATAAAGTCCAACGTGGAAAGCTGTTCTCCACAACACATCATGCGTACACCAAAGGCAAGTCGGTAGACAACGCATTGCATAGAGTGGTAATACGCATAGAGAAATCCCTGGAATATAAGGAATATGCTCTAGGAGTCTTCTTGGACATTGCCGGGGCTTTCAATAATGTTTCTAAATGGGCATTATGGATGGTTTAATTACATTAAAGTACATCCAGCCTTAACCAGATGGATCGGCTGCATGTTAAATTTCAGGAAGATTACATCACAGTGGGGATTGTACGAGGCCACGAATGTCATAAGTGGAAAGTGCCGGGCGCTTCGGGATTTTCATACCTGGGCATCTAATGTCGGGTTGAAAGTCAATGCGGAGAAGACGGATATGGTCTTTTTTACAAAGAGGTACAAGGTCCCTATATGAACCAGACCTAAATTAGGAGGGGTTACCTTACAGGAGAAACCTTGCACAAAATATATAGGAATCATCCTAGACAGTAAGCTGTAATGGAAGCTCAACGTGGAGAAGGCCTCAACGGCACTTTATGCATGTAAACGAATGTTGGGGTGTATGTGGGGCTTATTGCCCTCTCTTTCTGATTGGGTTTTTGCAGAGATTGTAAGTCCTATTCTATACTATGGAGTTCTTGTTTGGTGGAAAGCCACACAAAAAAAAAACCTCAAAAAATTAGAGGGGGTATGCAGACTATCGATGCTCAGCACTGCGGGAGCCTTGAAAACAACCCCGACGGCTGCACTGTATGCCATTCTGCACATTCTACCTGAAGACCTGGTAGCAAAGATCGTAGAATTAACACCTGCAACCAATCTCGGTACCTCGGGACAGCTTGAGCACCGACCATATGGCCATAGTAGCTTCGAAGGAGATCTTAATGCCACAATAGAAATGGACGGTTGGCGCAAAGGTGCGCAAATGGCGGACGAGGCGATACATGGGTACACAGATGGTTCCAAAGTAGTGGAAGGAGTAGGGTCTGCGGTATACTGTACTGATCCGTAAATAAGCAGACCCTACAGGCTGCCGGATTACTGTAGCGTTTTCCAAGCGGAAATATTAGCCGTAACCGAAGCAGTAGAAACCCTGGAAGAAAATAGCCCAGGCTGCAATCGTGTTAACTTTTATATTGACAGTCAAGCAGCAATTAAGGCAATACTATCGCATACCACAGCATCTAAATGCGTGTTAGAGTGTAAGCAATCCCTGGAGAGAATCGGGACAGGGAGAAGCATACATCTATATTGGGTCCCAGGGCATATGGGAATAGATGGGAATGAAAAAGCGGATGAATTAGCTAAAAAGGGCGCATCCCTTGAAGCTTGCTCCGTAGACGTCCCAATTAGACTGGACGAAATTAAGCGAAGGCGAGAGGTGCACATGATCGATCAAGCAGGAAAGGCGTGTGTTCAAGCGCGGGCTGTAAAGTGTGGAAGATTATGTGCAGGTCTTACAACCTTAGACTAACAAAGTTGCCTCTATCATTAAAAAGAGAGGACTGTAGACTCACGACGGGTTTTGGTCAGTGATAGCAGATCTAGGAAGTGCGGGTTGGAGAAGGAAACGATCGAGCACTTTCTGTGATCGTGCCCTGCACTTGCCAGGCTAAGACTCCAGCTATTAGCAGTGATACAGCTGTCAGATCTAGAAGCAGCAAGTGGCTTAAGTCCTAGGAAGCTTCTAGTATTTGCCAAGAGGACGGAGCTATTTTATAACATAGGTCCTGGTTTTTGATAGGGTTTTTCAGTTTGGTCGTTAAAACAAACTTCTGGTAACATTACGGACTCAATCAGTCTATGTGAGGTCCTCATGGACCGGCCAGTTCAACCTAACCTAAGCTATGCACCAAATCTTGGAAAAAACACGCGAAAAAAGAATTTACACATATCACTGATTTGCCGATTTTAAAGCCGCCTTCGACAGTGCGAAAAGAAGCTTCCTATATGCCGCTATGTCTGATATTGTTTTCCCGCAAAACTTTCACGGTTAAGCAAAATGACATTGAACAACACCATCAGCTCAGACAGAATTGGTGAAGACCGATCCGTTCGAAACTAAACGAGGTATTAGCTCTAGAACTTAACCGCTCTGGAACAATATTCTATAAAAGCGTGCAATTACTGGCGTATGCTGACGGCATTGATATCATTGGCCTGAACATCCGCGCTGTAATTTCGAGCGCCTTTGCAACCACTCCAGTATTTTCGAAATAGTTAAAGATTTCTTTAATTGAAAACCAGCATTAAAACAAACAAAAACATAAGCGAGTTCCTCTCTTGCCAGTAATTGCTACTTTGGGCTAGGTAGGCAATTGAAAAGTAAAATCCTCCCTCGCCAAATAAAAATCATGCTCTACAAGTCACTTATCGTACCCATCCTGCTATGCAGTACAGAAGCATAGACCATAACAACATCAGATAAAGCGGGGCTGGTAGTGTTCGAGAGAAAATTTCTTCGAAAAGCTTACGGACCTCTACGCTTTGGCGATGGCAATTACCGAAAATTGTATGATGAGTTGTACGACCTTAACGCAGACATCAATATAGTCAAGCGAATTAAAACGAAGCGGTTGGGCTATGTATAATCTCGCACGGTGCGTGGAAGCACGGAGAATATATATATTTAAAGCAAAGAAATAAAAAGGGAAACGGCTGTATTAGTATGATGACAATAATTAGTTATATTTTGTGTTAAGTTGGCACAATTAATTTACCTTGTTTGAGATGTGGCGGGACCGCAGCAGTTGACCTTCTTCCTTCGTGGTTGAAGTTGAACAGAAAATGGAAAGTGATCTCCTTGTTGTCGAACCGGAGATCGTGCGGGGGTTTTCCAAGAGATATTTGTTATCCGATGGAAAACTCAGTTACCCGTGTTAGCGTTGAATATATGTTTTTTTTTTTTTTTTTTTTTATTACGAGGAGGAAGCATCGAAAGCCTTATAGTCAGTGTGGGACTTTAACCGCACTAAACCTCCTACCGTCTGAGTACCATTTACCCCCCGGTACTACCGTCAAGTATTCCGTCGGGAGGTAGGTTGAGCACTAAGCTCTACGTCTGTCGGGGTCACGTTGCTGTACTTAGATAGTGCCGCGGTATGGTTAACGCTGGGACTGACACGCCCTGCTTACTACCTGAATGTGCTTGACGCATACCACTTCTACGAATATTTGCAAGCCTACCTTAAACACTGTGCATATAGTGCTTGTGACATGCTTGTGCGTTCGACTACTTGTATTGTAGGGTTTTGTTTTTTATATATGTATATATGTGTAAATAAATTATATAAATAGAAAATTTTTTTTTTTTTTTTAATTTTTTTTTTAATTTTTTTTTTTTTATTTCAATAGGTTTTTCCGTTTTTCATTTCATTTTTATACTCAGTTGAGCTGAGCTCACAGAGTATATTAAGTTTGATTGGATAACGGTTGGTTGTACATATATAAAGGAATCGAGATAGATATAGACTTCCATATATCAAAATAATCAGGATCGAAAAAAAATTTGATTGAGCCATGTCCGTCCGTCCGTCCGTCCGTTAACACGATAACTTGAGTAAATTTTGAGGTATCTTGATGAAATTTGGTATGTAGGTTCCTGAGCACTCATCTCAGATCGCTATTTAAAATGAACGATATCGGACTATAACCACGCCCACTTTTTCGATATCGAAAATTTCGAAAAAACGAAAAAGTGCGATAACTCATTACAAAAGACAGATAAAGCGACGAAACTTGGTAGATGGGTTGACGTTATGACGCAGAATAGAAAATTAGTAAGATTTTGGACAATGGGCGTGGCACCCCCCCTTTTACAAGAAGGTAATTTAAAAGTTTTGCAAGCTGTAATTTGGCAGCCGTTGAAGATATCATGATGAAATTTGGCAGGAACGTTACTATTATTACTCTATATGTGTTGAATAAAAATTAGCAAAATTGGATGAAGAACACGCCCACTTTTTAAAAAAAAAAATTTTTTAATTCAAATTTTAACAAAAAATTTAATATCTTTACTGTATATAAGTAAATTAAGTCAAAATTCAATTCCAGTAATGATATGATGCAACAAAATACAAAAATAAAAGAAAATTTCAAAATGGGCGTGGCTCCGCCCATTTTCATTTAGTTTGTCTAGAATACTTTTATTGCCATAAGTCGAACAAAAATTTACCAATCCTTCTCGAATTTGGTAGGAGCATAGATTCTATGACGGTAACTGTTCTCTGTGAAAATGGGCGAAATCGGTGGAAGCCACGCCCAGTTTTTATACACAGTCCACCGTCTGTCCTTCCGCTCGGCCATTAACACAATAACTTGAGCAAAATCCGATATATCTTTACTAAACTTAGCCCACGTACTTACCTGAGCTCACTTTTTCTTGGTATAAAAAAAGGGCGAAATCTGACCATAACCACGCGCACTTTATCGATATCGAAAATTACGAAAAATGAAAAAAATGCCATAATTCTATACCAAATACGAAAAAAGTGATGAAACATGGTAACTGGATTGGTTTATTGACGCAAAATATAACTTTGGAAAAAACTTTGTAAAATGGGTGTGACACCTACCATATTAAGTAGAAGAAAATGAAAAAGTTCTACAAGGCGAAATCAACAGCCCTTGGAATCTTGGCAGGAATACTGTTAGTGGTATTGCATATATAAATAAATTAGCAGTACCCGACAGATGATTTTCTGGATCACCTGGTCCACATTTTGGTCGATATCGCGAGAACGCCTTCACATATACATCTAAGGGCCACTCGCTTTTAAAACCCTCATTAATACCTTTAATTTGATATCCATATCGTACAAAAACATACCAGAGTCACCCCTGTCCCACCCTAATGGCGATATCTCGAAAAGGCGTCCACCTATAGACCTAATGCCCCCTCCCTCTTAAAATGCTCAGTAACACCTTTCGTTTGATACCCATATCGTACAAACATTCTAGAGTCACCCCTGGCCCACCCTAATGGCGATATCTCGAAAAGGCGTCCACCTATAGACCTAGTGTCCACTCCCTCTTAAAATGCTCAGTAACACCTTTCGTTTGATACCCATATCGTACAAACATTCTAGAGTCACCCCTGGCCCACCCTAATGGCGATATCTCGAAAAGGCGTCCACCTATAGACCTAATGCCCACTCCCTCTTAAAATGCTCAGTAACAGCTTTCGTTTGATACCCATATCGTACAAACATTCTAGAGTCACACCTGGCCCACCCTAATGGCGATATTTCGAAAAGGCGTCCACCTATAGAACTAAGGATTACTCCCTTTTAAAATACTCATTACCACCTTTCATTTGATACCCATATCGTACAAACACATTCTAGAGTCACCCCTGGCCCACCCTAATGGCGATATCTCGAAAAGGCGTCCACCTATAGACCTAATGCCCACTCCCTCTTAAAATGCTCAGTAACACCTTTCGTTTGATACCCATATCGTACAACCATTCTAGAGTCACCCCTGGCCCACCCTAATGGCGATATCTCGAAAGGGCGTCCACCTATAGACCTAATGCCCACTCCCTCTTAAAATGCTCAGTAACACCTTTCGTTTGATGCACATATCGTACAAACACATTCTAGAGTCACCCCTGGCCCACCCTAATGACGATATCTCGAAAAGGCGTCCACCTATAGACCTCATGCCCACTCCCTCTTAAAATGCTCAGTAACACCTTTCGTTTGATACCCATACCGTACAAACATTCTAGAGTCACCCCTGGCCCACCCTAATGGCGATATCTCGAAAAGGCGTCCACCTATAGACCTAATGCCCACTCCCTCTTAAAATGCTCAGTAACACCTTTCATTTGATTCCCATATCGTACAGTCACCCCTGGCCCACCCTAATGGCGATATCTCGAAAAGGCGTCCACCTATAGACCTAATGCCCACTCCCTCTTAAAATGCTCAGTAACAGCTTTCGTTTGATACCCATATCGTACAAACATTCTAGAGTCACACCTGGCCCACCCTAATGGCGATATTTCGAAAAGGCGTCCACCTATAGAACTAAGGATTACTCCCTTTTAAAATACTCATTACCACCTTTCATTTGATACCCATATCGTACAAACACATTCTAGAGTCACCCTGGCCCACCCTAATGGCGATATCTCGAAAAGGCGTCCACCTATAGACCTAATGCCCACTCCCTCTTAAAATGCTCAGTAACACCTTTCGTTTGATACCCATATCGTACAAACATTCTAGAGTCACACCTGGCCCACCCTAATGGCGATATCTCGAAAAGGCGTCCACCTATAGAACTAAGGATAACTCCCTTTTAAAATACTCATTACCACCTTTCATTTGATACCCATATCGTACAAACACATTCTAGAGTCACCCTGGCCCACCCTAATGGCGATATCTCGAAAAGGCGTCCACCTATAGACCTAATGCCCACTCCCTCTTAAAATGCTCAGTAACACCTTTCGTTTGATACCCATATCGTACAAACATTCTAGAGTCACACCTGGCCCACCCTAATGGCGATATTTCGAAAAGGCGTCCACCTATAGAACTAAGGATTACTCCCTTTTAAAATACTCATTACCACCTTTCATTTGATACCCATATCGTACAAACACATTCTAGAGTCACCCTGGCCCACCCTAATGGCGATATCTCGAAAAGGCGTCCACCTATAGACCTAATGCCCACTCCCTCTTAAAATGCTCAGTAACACCTTTCGTTTGATACCCATACCGTACAAACATTCTAGAGTCACCCTTGGTCCAGCTTTATGGCGATATCTCGAAAAGGCGTCCACCTATAGAACTAAGGATTACTCCCTTTTAAAATACTCTTTACCACCTTTCATTTGATACCCATATCGTACAAACACATTCTAGAGTCACCCTGGCCCACCCTAATGGCGATATCTCGAAAAGGCGTCCACCTATAGACCTAATGCCCACTCCCTCTTAAAATGCTCAGTAACACCTTTCGTTTGATACCCATATCGTACAAACATTCTAGAGTCACCCTTGGTCCACCTTTATGGCGATATCTCGAAAAGGCGTCCACCTATAGAACTAAGGATTACTCCCTTTTAAAATACTCCTTACCACCTTTCATTTGATACCCATATCGTACAAACACATTCTAGAGTCACCCCTGGCCCACCCTAATGGCGATATCTCGAAAAGGCGTCCACCTATAGACCTAATGCCCACTCCCTCTTAAAATGCTCAGTAACACCTTTCGTTTGATACCCATATCGTACAAACATTCTAGAGTCACCCCTGGCCCACCCTAATGGCGATATCTCGAAAGGGCGTCCACCTATAGACCTAATGCCCACTCCCTCTTAAAATGCTCAGTAACACCTTTCGTTTGATGCACATATCGTACAAACACATTCTAGAGTCACCCCTGGCCCACCCTAATGACGATATCTCGAAAAGGCGTCCACCTATAGACCTCATGCCCACTCCCTCTTAAAATGCTCAGTAACACCTTTCGTTTGATACCCATACCGTACAAACATTCTAGAGTCACCCCTGGCCCACCCTAATGGCGATATCTCGAAAAGGCGTCCACCTATAGACCTAATGCCCACTCCCTCATAAAATGCTCAGTAACACCTTTCATTTGATTCCCATATCGTACAAACACATTCTAGAGACACCCCTGGTCCACCTTTATGGCGATATCTCGAAACGGCGTCCACCTATGGAACTAAGGATCACTCCTTTTCAAAATACTCATTAACAGCTTTGATTTGATACCCATATCGTACAAACACATTATAGAATCACCCCTGGTCCACCTTAATTGGGACATCTCGAAAAGGCGTCCACCGATAGACCTAAGGCCCACTCCCTCTTAAAATGCTCAGTAACACCTTTCATTTGATACCCATATCGTACAAACAAATTCTAGAGTCAGCCCTGGTCTACCTTTATGGCGATATCCCTAAATGGCGTTCATCCATAGAACTATGGCCTACTCTCTCTTAAAATACTCTTTAATACCTTTCATTTGATACACATGTTATACAACCACATTCCAGGATTACCCCAGATTGATTTTCCTTATTTTGTCTCCATAGCTCTCAACTGAGTATGTTATGTTCGGTTACACCCGAACTTAGCCTTCCTTACTTGTTTTTTTTTTTTTTTGTTTTTTGTTTTTTTTTTCCACAATACGTAACGGGGCTTTCCTCGTACTTCCACCGGTTGGAGAGGTCTTCTCTCCACTCCGAGTATAAACTCTGATTACATGTGAGACGTTTACCCTCATACTCGTTGTTTCTACGGTTGGAGAGGCCTTGTCTCCAATCCGTAGGTTTGTCGTTGCGTGTATGTTGACTGCTTTTGGTCGCACGGTTGAAGAGGCCGTGTCTCCAATCCGTGCTTTATTCCTTCACCTGGGGCAGTATTCGAACGGTTGAAGAGGCCTTGTCTCTAATCCGTCGCCTGGTTTGCTATTACATTACCTACATATATTACGGTATTTTCTTATTTTATCATTCTCACGCCGCTAATTGTACGGAGGCCTTGCATCCAATACGTGCTCAGCTCGATCCCCTCCACCTTAGCAGTTTGTTATCCACCCACACAACTCGACTGTTCAATGTTCGCTGCTGCGCCGTAGCCTTTCAAGACTTCGTAGACACTTCATTATTTCCGCTATTACATCGCACGCCGCTGACCATTTTACCTTGCTTTGTAGCATGCATCCAACAATTGTTTCAGGAGTGTAATCCTCTCCAAATATTCTGCACAGTTTGCATCTCGAGGTATAGAACCTAGGACACTCGAAAAATACATGGTAAACATCTTCTACTGTATCGCCGCTGCAGTGATCGCATATGTTGTTAGGCTCGTGATTGAATCGGTGCAAATATTCCTTAAAGCAGCCGTGACCACTCAGAAACTGTGTGAGGTAGAAATCCACCTCGCCGTGCTTTCTAGATATCCATATATTAATATCTGGGATACATCGGCGGTAAGTCGACTTTACCCCGCGGAAGTATGATTTATACTCCGTGACCTGATGCCAAACAGGAGCCCCGTAAAGTATTTGGCTTTTTACAACGCCAGCCAGAATTTGACGCCGTCGTTGCTTTGGTCCTCTTGCATTTATCATTATCCTAGATAATGCTGCTACGGTTTTTGCTACCTTTCCATTGGCATACTCTAAGTGGGATTTGAATGACAACCTCCTGTCTATCACAACCCCCAAGTATTTTATTGCAGGCAGTATGTCGATGTCATGGCGGCCGATTCTTATAGTGACCTGCTCTACCCTTTTCCTACTTGATATGAGTACAGCCTCTGTTTTTTGTTCCGCCAGCTGCAGTCCATTTTTCGTAAGCCACGATTGAACCATCGCTATGCTTGTATTAGATTTGGCGCATATTTCGCCTAGGTGCTTGGCGGTGATTACCAATGCGATATCGTCCGCGAAGCCGATAATTTTCACCACATTGGGTACCTTGAGTCGAAATACTCCGTCGTACATAATATTCCAAAGCAGTGGACCGAGCACGGACCCTTGAGGAACACCGCTTGTGACGTGAAGCTTTTCTACTCCAGCAGCCGTTTCATATTCCAGCACTCTACCTTCAAAGTAGCTGCGTATGATCCTACGCAGGTAAAGGGATATGCCTATCTGCTCCAGCGTGTCTAGAATTTTTGCCCAATTGGCAGTGTTGAAGGCATTTTTTACATCTAAAGTAACGATAAGGCAATATTCCTTAGAGCCTTCGAGCTATCGGGTACCACTTATGGCTTCTTGGGCCACTTCCTTTGCCATGTTCACAGCTTGGATGGTGGATCTTCCTTTCCTAAACCCAAACTGGTTATCGGAAATACCACCCATATCTTCAATTTCTTTTTCGAGTCGATTTTAGAGGACTCGCTCAAGAACCTTACCGGCGGAGTCGAGCAAGCAAATGGGCCTGTAGCTAGATGGTTCCGCCGTATTTTTACCAAACTTTGGCAGCAGGACCATCTTTTGTCGTTTCCATATTGTAGGAAATGTCCCCTCAGCCAAGCATGCATTAAATAGTTCCGCAAATGTTGGCGTGTTATAAGTGAGAGCTAGTTTGAGTGCTCTGTTTGGTACCCCGTCCGGGCCAGGAGACTTGCGGTCTTGCAGTCTATTCACCGCCGGACCTCGACGACGGTAACCTCGTCAAATGAATATAGTACGGCGCCTGATGTGGGAGACACTAGCTCCCTTTGCGTGGGAAATAAAGTATATACCACGTTTCTGAGAAAAGAGGGGCATGTTGGCATCGCCTCTCCTTTGTGTTTCAATTTCTTAAAAACCAATTTATAAGCTGTGCCCCAAGGGTCATTCTCGACGTCATCGCAAAGCTTGAGAAAGCATTCGCGCTTACTATCTTTTATTGCTCTCTTAAGTGCGAGTCGCGCTCTTTTGTAGGTAGCTCTGCACTCTAGAAATTCCGGTCTCCCTCTGGCTCGTTGATAGCGCCTCCTAGCCTGAATACACTCTCTCCTTAGCGTTGAATATATGTGAACATACATGAATGTGTATGCATGTGAGTGTGCAGTACATGAAAGGATGTATGAATGTATTTGCACTAAATAAGTTATGTATTAGAGTTGCCGTGTTTGCAGTATAAAAATATTTAGGTGCTGACCTAAACAAGCCATGTTATGCGAATTAAAGTTCACGCTCCGTCTAAGAAAGTATTTTTATTGGAATTCCCCTATGGAAACAGTGGAAGACGGCGGCCCCCACTCCGATAGAAGGGCCTCGTGGAAACCGATTTAAACTCCCTTGGTAGAGCGAAGAAGCGCCTAGCGCGCCTTGTTCAACGGCCATAAACGGTTTTAACGTTTAAGCGCCAATTGAGTAAGTAAGTAAGTACGAAATAAGATCATACTACCAATAACTGTGTAAAAATTGTTCAATAAGTTTAACTTGAAACAAACACTGCCACTCCCAACACCGTCCCTGCAAAAGCGTGCATTGGACTGGATTAAGTGATTTTAAATTAAAATGCAATTACACTCTTGAGGAAGTCTTTTCATTAGTTCGTAATTAGTAACTAATAGTTTATTTGTATGTATTCAATTTGCGAGAATGGCTCATATTGCTTTTTATAATTGTTTTTGTTATTTATATTAGAAAAAAACTACAAAATTTGCAGACGGCGGTGGTTACTAGGACATGTTTCTGAATTTCACTCTTTATCAGATAGCTAGCTTTTCGGAAGGTGAGTTTTGAAATCTTTAACATTCATACTTCTTACCGGTGTTAAGGCAGATGCTTCTATCCACTGAGCCATATAAGGCCCAGGCTGCACGCTTACGTAAGTTGTCATCCAAATTATGTGGAATATTTACAGGCGCACTTCAACAGAGCTTAGTAACATTGGATTTTTAGCAGTCCTTTTTTAACAATGCCTCCGCTGTTCACTTTAATATCAATATTATTAATGTGTATTTAAGTAGCTACAAATCCAATATGATTAAACTCAGTTGAAGCGCGCCTGTAAATATTCCACAAAATTTGAATTAAAAATAATATAGTATACATATTTACCAAATTTAGTTTAAAAGGAATAGCTTCAAAAAAAGCAAACTTATAGACAATTTACAAAGCGTACAGTGGGGTATTCATATGACTGAGTGGATAGAACTATCTGTCTTAACACCAGTATTAAGTATGACTGTTGGAAATTTCGAGTTCAAAACTCAGCTCTGGAAAAACAGCTCATAAAGAAATGAGATTTAGAAACATGTCCTTGTAATTTTGTAATTTTTCTCTAATATCAATAAGAAAAATAAAAATAATTTAGTTATCAGCACAACTGATCATTTTACATGTTCGATAAATTTCATGAGCTTTACACGGTTTATAATAAATTGTATGAAATTAATATATATTTTTTTTACTACAGGACACCGCAAGATCAAAAAACATATATCCTACATGATTTGATATCTATTGCGGTCCAGCCAGAGACACTAGTCAGAAACCTTTGCAGTTTTGGCTATACCAAATTTTCCTCCTCCTTTTGAGCATTGAACGCGAGTGCTTAGAATTTCTAGCAGCGTCGTCGTAGCTTTGACAAAATTCGAATAAGTCAAATAGTCCTTTTAACGTGACACCAAAGAGGATACATTTATCCGCTTTTGTGACACAACTAGCGGAATCTGTGATTGATGACAGCAAGTACTTCGTCTTATTCATTATTCGTATAACATTTACAATATTGCTACAATTTTTAGCAAATTCTTGAGTATTCCACACATTCTTTTATCGTTCTAATCGCTGAACTGTCGAATTAATAACTCAAAAATTCAGTATATCAAAATGCTCTTTATTTACATCATTACTATGGTAGTAGTACGTCATAGTTAAATTACTCGCGTCCTATAGTTACAAATTTCAAATCATGCTGATTCCCCGTCACTTGGACTGTGACGATATTATACTCTCCGTTTGCCTCGTTCGCCATTTTTTCCCAGGGTCTAGCCTTTTCCTTAGCAGCCGTTTCGAATAGTTGCTCATACAGTTCTGTGTATATATGTGTGAAATATTCTCTTCGCACTTATCTGGTGGTTATGTGTGTGAAATATTCGTCATTGGCCTCTGTGTAGGTGTGTGCATATGGCTTTGTGTTGTTGCGTAGCATTTTTTAATTGCGGTATAGTGACGTATCAAAACTGCTAATATTCGCCACAATATCATACAGCCAGATTCCTCTCTTACTGTTAAAGTCTGCCCATTTTTGTTAAACAATCTTTCAAATCTAGCCACACAACCCGATGAAAACTAAACTGTCAAAAACTTACTTATTTGCATTGAAAAATTATCGATGTCTTAGCGGAGTATTACCAAGTTGTTACCGCCATATTATCGACTTTTATACCAAATGTATCGATTTTTGTCAAAAAATTAGGGACTTTATAGAAAAACTATATATTTGTCATGAAAAAATTATCGATTTGATAATGAAAGTTACAAATTTCTTGTCGCAATTTTACCATTTTTTTATCGGCTTGCTATCGGTTTGTGGTCAAAGACTCGTCGGCTTGTTATGAAATAGATACCGGTAAAACTTCAATATATGTCAAATTTATGATACATCTATAACCCGTGGATAACAAGTCGATAAGAATCTGATGGCATAAAAAAAATAAATGTAAGGCGCGATAACCTCCGAAGAGATCTAAGGCCGAGCTTCTCTTCCAATTTGCATCGTGCTCCTCTTGATTTTCCCTACAAATTGGCTGGATGGGACCTACATGTTTTATGCCGACTCCGAACGGCATCTGCAAGGCAGATGAGTTTTCACTGAGAGCTTTTCATGGCAGAAATACACCCGGAGCGCTTGACAAACACTGCCGAGGGGCGCCCGCTTAGAAAAAATGTCTTCTAATTGAAAAACCTTATTTCTAAAATTTTGATATTGCTTTGCCCGGGGTACGAACCCAGGGCATACGGTGTGGTAGGCGGAGCACGCTACCATCACACCACGGTGGCCGCCATGGCATGGCGATAATAATTTGGTATTGATAATAAGCCGATAATAAAACAGTAAATGTTCGGTATCGGTCTTCTCGAAAAACCCGAAATTATTTGTTAGAGTTATGTCTGTTATAATTTCACTGTGCGCGCTCCATTTTACTATAAAACATTCGTTTTCTATACCTACATCGGTATTTTTATACATCGAACTTCACAAGTACCAGCTTGGTACTATAGCCTTTATTGTCTGCGATGACCGCTCGTTTGGCGTAAGATATATGAGAAGAAATTTATTTGCTTAGATTATGCAAGTTTTTCTTTTCTGCTATTCTCCAATATCACACAACTTGAATTTTGTTTCTATGTGAGTTGGAGTAGGTTTCATCTCTTGTAAATGTGATGACCGAATTTCCCTAAAACAGGCTTGGTTCGTGAACTCTATTGGGCTTTTGTTAAAAATTTTTACAGAAATAGAATTTATAAAATATATATAATGGTGTATGTTGGAATGATTTCCGTCATCCCTTGTCAAATTTGGTTTCGAGACAAACCCGTTTCGGCGTTGTGCCATAATCAGTGTCTCGAAACCAAATTTGAAAAGGGATGGCGGAAAATCGTTCCAATATACATCATTTATCCACCCTGTCTGAAAATCAACAAAACAAAATATTGGTCTGAATAGTAATCAGTAAGAAAATATGCCCAAGGAGCCGTTTCCATCAAAGTTAAATTTTGATTAAACTACATTTATCGATAACAAATATACAAACACTCACACATAAACAGTTTTCTTTTCCATTCCAATTAACCCAGATAATGTTAAAACAAAATACGGATACCACTCACTAAGTACTGCAGCTTTCCAGTAATTCACAAATAAGGCTTCATTAACTAACAAGTAAGTACATATGTATATGGCGGCCACCGTGGTGTAATCGTAGCGTGCTCCGCCTACCACACCGTGTGTGAACCCAGGGCAAAGCAACATCAAAATTTTAGAAATAAGGTTCTTAAATTAGAAGAAAATTTTTCTAAGCGGGGCCGCCCCTCGGCAGTGTCTGGCAAGCGCTCCGAGTGTATTTCTTCCATGAAAAGCTCTCAGTGAAAACTTATCTGCCTTGCAGATGCCGTTCGGAGTCGGCATAAAACATGTGGGTCCCGTCCGGCCAATTTGTAGGGAGAATCAAGAGGAGCACGACGCAAATTGGAAGAGAAGCTCGGCCTTAGATCGCTTCGGAGGTTATCGCGCCTTACATTTACTTATTTTTTAATGCACCAAAAATTTACTAGATCATTACAGAACGCAGTCCACCCAGCATATACCAATACGTGCATGCGTATTTACTAGTGATGTAAGCAAGCTAATCGGGTACTAAAGAAACTGAAGGTTGCGGGTCTTGAAAAATTCAAAAGACGGACTGAACAGAACTTTGACCTGAGTGGAGCTGAAAAATTGTCCTAAACTATTCGAAGCCCTTTACCAATAAAGATCTTCATTGGAAGAACTAGAGGGGTCAGATTCAGAGTAGTGTTATTTGTGATGGTGATATATCAGTCGATGTGATTTCTATCCTTGAGTGTGATTTATAGAAGAGCAGGATCTCGCATGCTCACTTTCAACATAGAACAATGCAAAGAAATTTAAAAAACTCTGAAATAATCGTGATCTTTTACAACCTAAAAAGGTGTGCATAGAGTTATCGAAAGTAAGGTACTGATGAGATACAAATCGCTGCTGTGACGAAAGGTTTGAAGGCATTGACCGAGAAGCTGCTTTCAAAATTTTTCCGTTTTTAAATTGACTATGGAAACAGAATAGGTTCGAATAATCTGTTCATAAGTACTATGCAGGTATGAAATTTTAATCATTCGATTGTAGTAAGCCAAATAAAAACAAGTAAGGCACGCTAAGTTCGGGTGTAAACAAACATTACATATTCAGCTGAGAGCTTTGGAGGCAAATGTTGGAGTTGAATGTTGACATAATTTACTTTGTGTATAATGTAAAGGTATTAAATTTTCTGTTTTTGTTGACTTTTAAAATTTTTTTTTAAAGTGGGCGTGTTCGTCATCCGTATTTACTAATTTTTATTTAGAGCACATATAGTAATCGGAGTAAGGTTCCTGCCAAATTTCATCACGATATCTTCAACAACTGCCGCCAAATTACAGCTTGCAAAACTTTTAAATTATCTTCTTTTAAAAGTAGGTGATGCCACGCCCATTGTCCAAAATTTTACTAACTTTCGAATCTCCGTCATAAGGTCAACCCACCTACCGAATTTCATCGCTTAATCCGTCTTTGGTAATGAATTATCCTGTTTAAAAAGTGGGCGTGGCTTCAACCGATTTCGCCCATTTTCACAGAAAACAGTTACCGTCATAGCAGCTATGCATTAAAGGTATTCTAGAAAAATTAAATGGAAAGGGGCGGAGCCACGCCCATTTTGAAATTTTATTTAATTTTTGTAATTTGTCGCACGATATCATTATTACTATATACTGTAATACTATACAACCAAATTGGCAATTTATACCATTTGGGCAATTGCCAATTTAAAAAAAATTGCGTAATAAGTTGTTTCAAACTGCAAATTCAACCTTGTAAAGTATGTTTATTGAGTCGATTTAAACGTCAGTTACGCATGGCTCAACCATATGGTTGGCTCATTTCATCAGCTGATTATATGTTTTTCATTTCACTGGATTAGGGATTGTCAAAAGATGATGGATGGCAAAATAAAAAGCCAAAACATTGAACACATTTTCTAACAACACACAAAAATTTCAAAGTTTTATGTTTTCAGTCCATTCCATTCGTCTAATACGAACACGAACATTTTAACAGTCTGGACAAAGGTATGTTGTTGCTGTAGAGATGAGGCAACCAGCTATCAAATTACTAATGTGCAAGCTAAATTGAGTTGTATGAACACCACTCAATTTAAATCGAAATTGCCTAAATTTATTTTTCCGTTTGAACATAGTATAAAGATATTCAATATTTTGTTAAAAATTTGACTTAAAATTTTTTTTTTAAAAAAGTGGGCATGTTCGTCATCCGATTTTGCTAATTTTTATTTGGCGCACATATAGTAGTAGGAGTAACGTTCCTGCCAAATTTCATTACGATATCTTCTATAACTGCTAAAATACAGCTTGCAAAACTTTTAAACTACCTTCCTTTAAAAGTAGGCAGTGCCACGCCAATTGTCCAGAATTTTACTAAATTTCTATTCTCCGTCATAAGGTCAACCCACCTACCAAGTTTCATCGCTTTATCCGTCTTTGGTAATGAATTGTCGCACTTTTTCGGTTTTTCTAAATTTTCTATATCGAAAAAGTGGGCGTGGTTATAGTCCGATTTCGTTCATATTAAATGGCGATCTGGGATGAGGGCCCAGGAACTTACATACCAAATTTCATTAAGATGCCTCAAAATTTACTCAAGTTATTGTGTTTACGGACAGACGGACGGACGGATCATTTTGATTTATAGAAGTCTATATCTATCTCGATTAGTTTATGCGGTTAGCTCTGTTCAGCTGAGTATAAAAATAAATGCGCCTAAATGGCAGCCAATCGACCGACTTACCCCAACACGTATAACGCTGTTTCATATCCACAGAAAAATGTTAACCTTACATTATGGTATTTTGCTTTGTGGACACAACGGAGAATAAATAGCTTCTACTAGACATTGAATTTCACAAATTTTTTTATGGAAGCGCAAATCACAATATGTACACTGAAACGTTTTTAAATTGAAAAAAAGTATTAGTTTAAATGTTTAAAGAATTTTGGTGAAGGAATAAATTTTGAATTAAAAATTTTCACAGTGCTACAATATTTTTGAACAATATTTTGGTGTCAATTTGTTAGTGTAAATTTGAAAATCATACCGAAGTGCCTTGCACTTTCATATGAAATTCAGGCACTTTCATATGAATCGAATTTATATGTGAGGACATATGGGAGTGCTATGCAATTTTTTTTATATTCAAAGTGTGAATTCTCTGTGTCTATTCTTTAGGGCAGACAAAAAAAGTGCTTAAGTATATAGGAGTTGAGCAACTCTGTTCAAGACAATAAAAATCATGATTTTTGGGAATCACATCGGCAACATTCCACAAAATTTTCAGGAATATTTTTGTGGCTAGAGCAACACTAGCTAGCTCTTCCGCTATCCCATTCAGGTATCAAGCATCAGTATCGATATAGCAGGGATCTATAAATTAAGTGATAGGGATTTTGCTTCTTTTCGACCTCCACTCCACGTATAAGTTTTGCGGGAAAACCAAATTCAGACATAGAGGCAAAACATACATTCACGAAGAGGTGATGTATGGCAACTCCCTTTCCGCGGGTGTTTGTAAAGATTTTGCCCTTGTTGATGATAGATTTTCCGTGTCTGAAGTCAGGCGATTCGCGGGGCTTCAATCTTTCGCACAAACCGCTTGACAAAACTTTATATACGACATTTAGAAGGCTGATTCCGTAATAGCTGACTCAATTTGCAGGATCCCCTTTTCTTGTGAACTATGAAAAGAGCACTTAGATTCTAGTCATCAGACATGCACACGTCCAACCATGTTATGCACAGCATCTAATACATGTGCCTTATGAACTATGAAAGATCCGGGATTTTTTCCCCAAGATCTCGGAGACCGTTCAAAATATTTCAGGAGTAGCTCCTTGCGGAGGGATTGTTCCTCGTTCACTTACTCCAGAAAGGCTTCGAACCTAAACCCGATCTTTGGAATTGGTACTGCTGCATCTGCTGAAAAGAAATAGAGATACATTAAATAGTCACACTTTTGTCTATATATGTATATGTTCAAAGCGTAGTTTCACCTAGGGTTAACTCCTAGTAATCGTCGCGAACACAATTTCTTTAAATCATTTGTGGTTCCTTGGCGGTCACGCACAAAAGCGACTTACGGTTGCTATTAATGGTCTATTAATACTCATGACTCTCGTGCCACAGGGCGCCTCCAGTTTTTTCGGCTGTTTTTAAGAGCTACAATTCCCGATGTGCGAACAGTAGCAATCCCGACCACCAGTCGCTACCTCGCCTCCTCACATTATATGACAGCGCAGAAGCTATAGGACTGCGACTTCGAACTCATACCTTCGTTGACGTCTCTTTCCTAGAAGCTCTAGGCGTAGCTCCGAAGACTTTCCAACGGATGCTTTTATCGAGCTATGCTTCCGAGCTACACCAGAGAAGCACCTTGAAATGATAGGGAGTGGCAATTCGGCCAAGGATGCCGCCCTCGTCTATGTGGATATCATTGCGGATTGGGTGAAAATCGTATAATTCTCGGCGCATCTACATAATTAAAATTTTACAATGAACCTGGATAAAATTTTTAAAATATAGACCAAAGTTTGCAGGCGTTTGTGTTCACCACATTGATTTCAATAGTCTTCGTTAAATCAAACCGATATTTTAGAATGAAAGTCGACCGACTTTAAGTTGAAAGATGTTAACTGTTGTTTTCCAGCCTTATGATATAAGAGCTAATTATGGATGCCCGCGTAACTTCAGACTAGTTCGACTGTCTTGGGAAAGCTTTTACTTCACCATTTTGAGTGTTCTTGCGAAGAACAAGCCTCACCTGGTAAATATATGTACCTACGTATTCACATTTGTAAAAGGAGCCGTAACGTGTAGGTGATATTCAAACTTGGTTGATAGGCTATAATCAATGTTATTCACTCCAAGGGACTAGTTTTGGATAGGGCCGCCAACTTTAGGAATTGTCAAAACGGGGACTTGGGTGTTGAAGGATTAAGTGTGAAAATCAAAATTACCATTTCAGACGCTTTGTATAGTTTCGCAAATAAACAACAGGTGTTTGAATGTAAGCCCAAGTGTTTTTTCAAATTCTTCTCATACGTACATATATCCTCAACTTAAGTATGAGGTAAGAATGACTTCAAAGGGTTGTTTATGCCCCTAAAACCTTCTAAAGGATTTTGCATCACTGATTTCGCTTATTCTTTCAGTCCATCGCAATATAAATTTTTTTTTAAATCGGCACTTTTTGGGTATTTTGCTTGTTTTAACGACTTGAGGACAATTTGAAAACATGTTCGCCGTGGGTCATTTTATTGGAATTCAATGTTCATTATACATTTTTTGAAAAAAAAAAATATGCAAAGTGAGCATATAAATTTATTCTATAACTTTTCTTTTAGTCTTTTGTTTTAATAACTTCGTAAATTGGGTGATGCAAAGTCCGTGCTAAGCTGACATCGAAAGTGCCTGTTTTTATACTCAGTTGAGCAGAGCTTACAGAGTATATTAAGTTTGATTGGATAACGGTTGGTTGTACAGGTATAAAGGAATCGAGATAGATATAGACTTCCATATATCAAAATCATCAGGATCGAAAAAAATTTGATTGGGCCATGTCCGTCGTCCGCCCGTCCGTTAACTCGATAACTTGAGTAAATTTTGACGTATCTTGATGAAATTTTGTATGTGGGTTCCTGAGCACTGGCCTCAGATCGCTTTTTAAAATGGACGATATCGGACTATAACCACGCCCACTTTTTCGATATCGAAAATTTCGAAAAACCGAAAAAGTGCGATAATTCATTACCAAAGACAGATAAAGCGATGAAACTTTGCAGGTGAGTTGAACTTATGACGCAGAATAGAAAACTAGTAAAATTTTGGACAATGGGCGTGGCACCGCCCACTTTTAAATGAAGGTAATTTAGAAGTTTTTCAAGCTGTAATTTGGCAGTCCTTGAAGATATCATGATGAAATTTGGCAGGAACGTTACTCTTATTACTTTATGTCTGCTTAATAAAAATTAGCAAAATCGGAAAACGACCACGCGCACTTTTTAAATTTTTTTTTTTTAATTCAAATTTTAAGAGAAAAGTTAATATCTTTACAGCAAATAAGTAAATTATGCCAACATTCAACTCCAGTAATGATATGGTGCAACAAAATACAAAAATAAAATAAAATTTCAAAATGGGCGTGGCTCCCCCTTTTTCATTTAATTTGTATAGGATACTTTTAATGCCATAAGTCGAACAAAAATATACCAATCCTTTTGAAATTTGGTAGGGGCATAGATTTTATGACGCTAGCTGTTTCTGTGAAAATGGGCGAAATCGGTTGAAGCCACGCCCAGTTTTTATACACATTCGTCCGCCTGTCCTTCCGCATGGCCCTTCCGCATGGCCGTTAACACGATTCACGTACTTATCTGAACTCCATTTATCTTGGCATAAAAAATTGAACGAAATCCAACTATGACCACGCCCACTTTTTCGATATCGAAAATTACGAAAAATGAAAAAAATTTCATAATTCTATACCAAATACGAAAAAAGGGGATGAAACATGGTAATTGGATTGGTTTATTGAAGCGAAATATAACTTTAGAAAAAACTTTGTAAAATGGTTGTGACACCTACCATATTAAGTAGAAGAAAATGAAAAAGTTCTGCAGGGCGAAATAAAAAACCCTTGAAATCTTGGCAGGTATTACATATATAAATAAATTAGCGGTATCCAACAGATAATGTTCTGGGTAACCCTGGTCCACATTTTGGTCGATATCTGGAAAACGCTTTCACATATACAACTACCACCACTCCCTTTTAAAACTCTCATTAATACCTTTAATTTGGTACCAATATCGTACAAACGCATTCTAGAGTCACCCCTGGTCCACCTTTATGGCGATATCTCGAAAAGGCGACCACCTATACAATTACCACCACTCCCTTTTAAAACTCTCATTAATACCTTTAATTTGATACCCATATCGTACAAACACATTCTAGGGTCACCCCTGATTCACTTTTATGGCGATATCTCGAAAAAGCGACCAGTTATAGAACAAAGGCCCACTCCCTTTTAAAAATACTCATTAACACCTTTCACTTGATACCCATATCGTACAAACATATTCTAGAGTCAACCCTGATCCACCTTTATGGCGATATCTCTAAATGGCGTCCACCTATAGAACTATGGCCCACTCCCTCATAAAATACTCTTTAATGCCTTTCATTTGATACACATGTCATACAAACACATTCCAGGGTTTCCCTTGGTTCGTTTTCCTACATGGTTATTTTCCCTTATGTTGTCACCATAGCTCTCAACTAAGTATGTAATGTTCGGTTACACCCGAACTTAACCTTCCTTACTTGTTTTAAATAACGTTTGAACAGTTAGAAATAGTTAAATTTCGCAACTAGTTTCTTATAACTAGCAGTGATGCGCATCCGTTGATACCACTTTCGACCATATCCGCCCAATTTTCGACATGAACAATAAATGGCCTAAACAGTCTTAAACGAGAAAATATAGTAATGCGCTGAACGCCGCCGCCGCGCCGATACTTTTGACATTCGGCGACGGCGTTTATTGTCGGCGTATATCTCTAATTCACACAAGCCTAGTCAAATTTTCGCGTATTGAATGTTGTCAATATTGTTGCCGCTGGCGGTTTAAGCACCAGCTGGCTGCCTTTCATGTTAACATACTCATAGATAAGCTCAGGTGTGTTCACATGCTCACTTGCATAGAAGCACTGAATTACAAATACATACGTATAAACGGGCTTAAATATACACATAGTATGTACAAATGTATGTTTGGCATATATTAACCGCTAAACTGCAACCTGTTTACTTTACCTCCGGTCCGCTAACTATTCCTAAATTGCTTCAACAATCAAGTGTGTGTATGTATGTTTGTATGTTTTCATGCTCATGCGACGTATCGTTTCAATATGAACGCACCTAAATATGTATGTATATATGTGCGTTTGTTTATGTGTTTACATTGATGTGTAACAGGTGCAGATCTAAGATTTGCCAATAACACTCACTCACACAATACATACATACAAACATATTGCCGATATCGAAACAAAATTGTCCTATCAGCACTATCGATGGCGGTTTAATTGGGTTTTAGGTGTCAACGTTTTTAATGGTTGTCTCGAAGCGATACTTTAAATAATGCGTAGTGTGATGTGTGAATGAGGATTAGATATACATATGTACATCTAAATGTGTATATATGTATGTAGATGTATATACGTATCCGAATGCGTGTGTTTAGTTTATATAAAAATGTTTGATGTACAAACATATTTGCTCTCCATCCAGAATGTAAGCGTAAGCTTAGTTTGTGCGATTGGTATGCTGTATGATGGAATACGAAGTGTAAGCGTAAGTGTAGCCACTACCTGTAGAATAATGTGGGAACAATGTGCGTGCTGGAGCTGATAAGACTGAAATCACATAGTAAATTAAGGCAAGGAAAAGGCAGCGTAGTACACACATATGTAGGTGATGACGATTTGTTATCAATGAGTTATCGGTTTTTTTATCGACGTTTACTGATCGCGTTATCCATTTCTTATCGATGAGCTATCGCTTTTTTGTTGTTTTTCGAAGAGGTTATCGATTTTTTATAGCATTTTATAAGGTTGCTATCGGTAATAGATGTTATCAATGAGTTATCGGTATTTTATCGACGAGCTACCAGTATTTTATCGAAAATTTGTAGATTATTTATCGAACAGGTACTATTTTGTGTTCGAAATGTTATTGATTTGCTATCGAGAAGTTATCCACTTGTTATCAAAAAGTGTTTATCACACTCAATTGAAAATGTATCGATTATTGAGCGAAACGTTATCGATATTTCATCAAAAAGTTGATGATTTGTTATCGGAACGTTGTCGATTTGTTACCGATGGTATGACAATTTAATAACGGCGCGTTTTACTTTTGTTATCGAAAAGTTATCAATTCGCTATCGAAAAGTTGACGATTTGTTATTAATTGATAACGCGGTTGTAACCGATGGGAAGCCCATGAAGGTATTTTCAGAAAGCCCAAAATTATATGTTTCTGCTTAATTATATTTTGGTTTAATTTTAACTACTGGGCGAGCTTTAGTTGATTAAAAAAAATTTCTGCGCAGTTTCATTGGGTGGCTCAAATCCTAATTTCGGCGTAATCGAGGATTATTTGAGAACACAAAATTTTGTCAGCGGATAAATTCTGGGAGCATGTGCGCCAATATACTAATATCTGGGGACCTTCATCTGTAGTTGACTTGCAATTTGCTCTTTCACGAATAGTCTGTTGAGAAATTAAGCAGGACGAGCATTGGCACTACTTTTTGTAAGGCGGCAAAGTGTTTTTGTTCTAGTATTGACGCCAGGCGCGTAGTTGACTTCATTGGTTCCGGTCAATTGATTTATCAAGCTAGGTGGTTCATAGGACGTTTCTTGAATTTCTTTGCCGCAGAAGGGGAGGAGATTACTTAGGTTTAAACCCCAGAAGCAGTGTGTTTATTCAATTGAAAAAAATGAACAAAAGTTAAACTGAAAAATATAACAAAAAAATTGTATCTTGAACTAATATTTGTTCTGATGCTTAAGCAATCAAATTCAATAAATTATAAAACATTAAGAAAAAAGGCCTCCTTTGAAATAAACAAATAAATAACAAGGTATAATTTATTAAAAAAAACCACCCGACGAAAATGAAACAAAACAAGTAAGGAAGGCTAAGTTTGGGTGTAACTGAATATTACATACTCAGCTGAGAGCTTTGGAGACAACATAAGGGAAAATCACCATGTAGGAAAACGAACCTAGGGTAACCCTGGAATGTGTTTGTATGAATGGAAGGTGGTAATGAGTATTTTAAAAGGGAGTGATCCTTATTTCTATAGGTGGACGCCTTTTCGAGATATCGCCATAAATGTGGACCAGGGTGACCCTTTCTTCTACTTAATATGGTAGGTGTTACACCCGTTTTACAAAGTTTTTCCTAAAGTTATATTTTGCGTCAATAAACCAATCCAATTACCATGTTTCATTACTTTTTTCATATTTGGTATAGAATTATGGCATTTTTTCATTTTTCGTAATTTTCGATATCGAAAAACTGGGCGTGGTGAAGTCGGATTTCGGCCTTTTTTTATACCAAGATAAAGGGAGTTCAGATAAATACGTGAACTGAGTTTAGTAAAGATATATCGATTTTTGCTCAAGTTATCGTGTTAACGGCCGAGCGGAAGGACAGACGGTCGACTGTGCATAAAAACTGGGCGTGGCTTCAACCGATTTCACCCATTTTCACAGAAAACAGTTATCGTCATAGAATCTATGCCCCTACCAAATTTCACAAGGATTGGTAAACTTTTGTTCGTCTTATGGCATCAAAAGTATTCTAGGCAAATTAAATGAATAAGGGCAGAGCAACGCCCATTGAAAATTTCTTTATTTTTGTATTTGGTTGCACCATATCATTACTGGAGTTGAATGTTGACATAATTTACTTATATACTGTAAAGATATTCAATTTTTTTTTTTAATTTGACTTTAAAATAATTGTTTTTTAAAAAGTGGGCGTGTTCGTCATCCCATTTTGCTAATTTTTATTTAGCACACATATAGGAATAGGAGTAAGGTTCCTGCCAAATTTTTTCATGATATCTTCAACGGCTGCCAAATTACAGTTTGCAAAACTTTTAAATTACCTTCTTACCATTTTCCTAAATTTTACTAATTTTCTATTCTGCGTCATAAGGTCAACCCATCAACCAAGTTTCATCGCTTTATCCACCTTTGGTAATGAATTATCGCACTTTTTCGGTTTTTCGAAATTTTCGATATCGAAAAAGTGGGCGTGGTTATAGTCCGATTTCGTTCGTTTTAAATAGCGATCTGAGATGAGTGCCCAGGAACCTACATAACAAATTTCATCAAGATACCTTAAAATTTACTCAAGTTATCCAGTTTACGGACGGACGGACGGACATGGCTAAATAAATTTCTTTTTTCGCCCAGATCATTTTGGTATGTAGAAGTCTATATCTATTTCGATGAGTTTATGCCAAAGTTAATATACTCTGTGAGCTCTGCTCAGCTGAGTATAAAAACCGTGCAATCTGAAGCGCAGTTAATAAATTCTGTAGGCCTGAATGCAGTGGTTCTAAAACTTTTAAGTTCCTTCACAAAACTTTGTAAAGCTTCCTTTGGCAATTACTGATGCGGGATCACTTACCAACGCACTTTAAAGGAATACGCCTTAATCGGAAAATGCAAGCAATTTATTACTATGATGCCTCTGAAGAGAAGAGAATTTGTGACTTGAGGAAGTATATTTCTAACATGTGCTGTCCAGTTCTATGTAATTACGACTGAACTAGCTATGTTCATTTCGAGGTGTAAGACTTTTGCAGAAGTATCTTGGGATAGTACAAAATAGAAAGCTTTCCCGCAAAACTTAATGTAGAGACCAGAGCTGAAAAAACGTAGGTTCTATTTC
The DNA here is from genome assembly GCF_040869045.1 of Eurosta solidaginis. Lineage (NCBI taxonomy): Eukaryota > Metazoa > Arthropoda > Insecta > Diptera > Tephritidae > Eurosta > Eurosta solidaginis. The sequence continues at coordinate 233,383,057 of NC_090321.1, read as the reverse complement.
TGACGCAAAGTATTTTTGCGGGGTTTCTCAGGGGGCCCGCGATTTAGAGGTACTAAGACATTTTTTTTAATTCAGGAGAGTCTTTAGTTGTTCCATGTGCAAATTTTAAGCCGAATTTCAAAAGCAACGAATATTGATAATGATTTTATGCCTGAGCCGGAGGAGACAATAAAAACATCAAACAAAAATGTATGTTTACATGAATCTTCGGATCGTAAAGTCTTCGTGGTGACACTGATGAAGGTTCATCTTCAAAAAGTCTTCCAACTATACCACCAACTCTGTACCAAAGTCCAGATTATTTAAACGACTTCGAAATTTGTACCGTGATTAATGAGTTTTTGCGATCTGAAGAAGTCAACGAAATAATTCGTCGAGGTCATCAAAAGTGTCCTGTTATTTTTCCACGTGATTGTCATGACGATTCATTTCCTACCTCGTTGTTAAACAGAATCTTGCCAAACGGAGAGAAAGTGGAGCGTGACTGGTTAGTGTGGAGTGCCGGTAGCAATGCTTTTTATTGCCTACCATGTCGTCTGTTCAGCACCAATACTTTAGATCGACCTAAAATTTGTTGTCCTGGCGGATATTCGAAATTCCACGTATGGAAGAAGCTATACGATAAACTGCCATCACACGAAAATACTCAACATAACAGTAAATGTTATATTCAATGGCGATCTTTACAAAATCTAATACAAAAGGAGGCTACAATTGATACACTTATCAATGACCAGCTAATCACTGAAAATCAAAAGTGTAAAGAAATTGTATATAGAATTTGGACACTATTTTATTTTTGGGTGAAAGAGGCCTAGCTTTCAAAGGCGAAAGTATATACAAATCTTGGTGAACGAAACGATGAACATTTTTTGAGCATCTAAGTCTCATAAGCCAATATGATCCGATACTTAGAGACAATTTGGAGAAAGTTAGGATTTAACAACAGCAGCACAAACGTTTAGAAGTTCACTATCTTTCCGCAGACATTCAGAACGAGTTTATAGAAATTTGCGCAAAGCACGTGAGGGAAACTATATTAGATCAATTCAAGAAAGCTAAGTATTTTGCTATTATCGTTGATGCTATGCCTGATGCCAGCCACGTTGACTACGTTTATTTTACGCTAACTCCATTTCAATTCGAAAGCAACAAATTTTACAATTCATGAACTGTTTTTGGCTTTTGTGGACTGTAACCATAAAACTGGTAAGGAAATCGCGGATTAATTTGCCATATTCTAGGTAAACATGAAATCCCATTAAAAGATTATCGTGCTCAAGGGTACGATAACGGCGCCAATATAAAAGGAGCATACAACGGGGCACTACGTCATATTCTCGACAAAAACTCGAATGCCGATTACTCGCCTTGTGCAGCCCACAGTCTCAATTTATGTGGATTTTATACTGCAGAATGTTGTACGGCTGCAATTACTTTCTTCGGAATTGTACAAAAATGTTTTACTATTTTCAGCAGCAGTCCACAACGATGGGCATCCTAAAAAAAATATACCGAGCTCTTATATGAGTTAACCGGGGATTGTCCGTATCGCTTTAAATGTATGAAAACATTTATTTCAAGCAATTTTTAATTTTATAATTTATTTAATAATTTGGGAAAAATTTAAACAACGTGACATCAGGACGGAAAAGGCGACAGCTGTTTCGATTATACCTTGTAAATCTCTTCAAAGCCTTTTCACCCGGTAGTGGAAGTCGAACCCGCACTCCTACGATAGTTTAAGTGGTTATAAACGCATTCAGCTACGTCATGCCTTAGTTGTTGTAAAGTTTTTCCCAATTGCCTTCTTTCGCATATATTATCTTCCACACATCACATAATTCGTATGTAGTTATGTGTTGAAGTTATGCCTGTTTGTAAGGCGTTTTTCAGAGAAACTTGGTGTTTGTTGTTGTTTTTGTTCTACTTATAGAACTACAACGAATTAACCAAATGTTGTCTACTTATAAGAGTCAACCGTGGATTGCCCGTATCGCTTTAAATGTATGAAAACGTTTATTTCAAGCAATTTTGATTTTATAATTCTTCACATTCCTTCAGACACTAGGTGGTCGGCTAGAATTTGCGCAGACGTTTCGCAAACCATGTTCCAGGATTAACACAAGCACTAAACGCATTACTTAAGCTAAATTTGACTGCACAAGCATACGGATATTTTACCGGCACTCTCAAGTACATCACCAAGTTCGAATATATCTTGCTGTCCTCAATATTTACTACCATTAATGAAAGAAACGTGGTCCTCCAAGCTAGAGACGCCACCATAGATGTTGAAGTCCGACATCTTATTAGCTGATTTGAAGTTGATCAGGAACCATTGGGAAACAATTTTAAACGAATGCAAAACAGTTGCTATTCAATTGAACATCTCGCCAAAGTTTCCGGACATTCGAAAAAGAAAATCCAAAAGGCGTTCTGAAGATAATTTAAATGAGATGATTACGGATGATTCAGAGTTGATTTTAAAAACAATACATTCCTGGTGATCTTTGATTCGGTAATCTCTGGCATTACTGAACGATTTGCAGCTATGAGAAATTTGAACGAGACGTTTTCGTTTTTGTGGCAATTTGTAGACATGGATGAAACTACGGTTCGGGCGAGCGCGGCAAAATTGGTCGAAAAATACAATTAGGGCGTTTCTCAAAGCTTAGAATGCCAAACAATTCACTTGAAACAAATTTACGAAGCAAATTTTGACAAAGGTCTATCACCATAGGAATTGCTAAATGCCATCTATGTTCAAAATCTGTATACAATTTTCCCCAACATTGTTGTTGCTTTACGTATATTTTGCACTATACCTGTCACTGTAGCTAGTGCAGAACGTGCTTTCAGCATCCTTGCAAGAATCAAAAACTTTCATAGATCGTGTTCATCTCAAGAGCGAGTTTCAGGACTTCCCACGCTTTGTGTTGAATCCGTTTTGGCAAGACAGTTAAATTTTGATATTGTTATAAAAAATTTTGCAGCGAAAAAAGCAAGTAAGGCCACTCTTTGATATCCGAACTTTCTATATTTAGTAATTAAAATTTATAATCATCATTGAATTTATCAGAAATATATTAAAATATCACCAAATAACTAGAAAAGCTTATTTGAAACAATATGTGGCTGTTAAAAGAGAATTTTATTTCTACGTTACAATAAAAAAGTGTAAATAGTAAATATTCTGTCTTAATTTTATTGTCAGCTCCTAGTCCCAAACATTTTTGTGATGTAATCCATCAATAATGATATATGAATGGGACGTCATTAACTCAAGTTAATCAAATGTATTAGTGGATTTTTTTAGGGGGCCCGTAAATTGTTTAGTCCCGGCGCGGATTTTCTCTCCACGGCCCTGGTTGTGATTCCCAAAAGAGTTATAGGTTGTTCTTGGAGTGTCGGGCAGTTGAGCAAGATCTGTTAATACACACATCCCTATTACCAAGTATATTTACCAAAGTTTATTTGACACTTCTCTTCGCTGAGTGGAGTTTTAAAAGATGTATTGTACAATGGACTAGCTTCAACATTCTATGCAATTCTGGACTAATTTTACAAAAACATTGCTAGAGTAGTTTATTTAAGGTAATGTCAAACATCTGAAAAACTAACCAAAAGTCGAATTATCCTCTATTGGAATTACATCGTCGCAACACAACATTTGGGTAGCAATTGGAAGCTTGTGTTACAGCAAGTGTTGTTCCGATACCATCCTGCACTCAGATCGGCGACTACATGCTTTATGCTGAATCCGAACAGCATCTACAAAGCAGATAAGTTTTGCGCTGAGAAGCTTTTCAAGGCAGAAATACACTTGGAATGGTTTCCAAAATTCATCTGAACGGCGACGCCGCTTAAAAAAATGTGTTCGTAATAAAAAAATTTCTTCTAAAGATTTTGTTGCCCGCACTTTGGAACAAGGAGTTTCGTCTTGGTTGGTAAAAAAAAAAATTGTTTTCTACGGTTCATTTAAGTAAGGTAAGTGTCGAAGATTATGTGTAGGTCTTACAACCTTAAACTAAAAAAGTTACCTCGTTCATTAAAAAGAGAGGGCTGTAGACTCATGATGGGTATGCTGACTGGACATTGCTATCTGGCGTCATAAGCCTTTAAATTAGGCTTGGTCAGTTATAGCAGATGTAGGAAGTTCGGATTGGAGGAGGAAATGATCGAGCACGTTCTGTGCTAGTGCCCTGCGCTTGCCAGGCTAAGACTCCAGCTATTAGTTAACTCCTTATGATGTGGATATGATTTTAGGTGCGCTTATGAAAGCTTAGTAACATTTAACATTGGTTATCCACACCATTAGGAATAAACTACATACAGAGTGTATGTTCCTAAATGGTGAATAAAAGGAATAGAAACTAAAAGGCAATTCTTAGAGACCAATTGTAAAGCGAGCAACGGGACATTCATATGGCTGATTAGCTAAAGGCATCTGCCTCTGCACTGATATGAATGTTGGAGATTCGAGTTGAATGCTCAGCTCCCGAAAAGCTAGCTGATGAAGAAGTGAAATTCAGAAACATGTCCTAGTAACCATCGCCGTTTGTAAACTTTACAATTTTTCTCTAATATCAATAACAAAAACCATTGTATAAAGCAATATAAGCAAAGCCCGCTAATTAAATACATAGTTCCTGGTTTTTGATAGAATTTTTCAGTTTGGTCGTTAAAACAAACTTCTGGTAACACTACGGACTCATTCAGTCTATATGAGGTCCTCATGGACCGGCCATTTCAACCTAACCTAACTTCCGGTTCAATTACTATATTTACTTTACCAAGATAACGTATTTCCTATCTACTGTACGGGAAAAAAGTAGGGTTCCGAATTCTTTCTCCTGTAATGAAAACGCGTCGTTGAATATCCCATTAAAAGAAATCCCAATTTTTGGTGCACCCTATTAACACAGTTAGCCTTGATTTCCCATTTTTTCTAAATTGTATGTGTGCTGTTGGTGCCAGTTTGGAGATAGTCATTAAACCTGTAGTCCGAAACTGTCGCTTTACGTGTCAGTTTCCATATTCGCTGCAGGGCAGTTACAGATAGTTTTCACAAAAATTTAGTTTGATGTCTTTCTTTTCCTTTGTTGTTGTTGTTGTTGTTGTTGTAGCGATAGGGACACTCCCCGAAGGCACTGGGGAGTGTTATCGATGTTAAAGGTCCTTTGCCGGATGCAGATCCAGGACGTTCCGGTAATAAGCACCATTAAGGTACTAGCCCGATCATCTCGGGAACGATTTGGTGTGAACACATGAAACCTTCTAGGCCATAACGCCCTCTCACCCCCTAATCCATGAGGGGTCGCCAGAGCCTTGGCAGAAAGGATTCGGCGCGGGTAGGTGAGGTTGACTATTGGATTTGAGAAGCTGTATATTGCGCTGGCAATCCTATTGAAAGGGCTGTGCTACACAACCCTTTGAATCAATTTTCTAATAACTAGCGGTTATCATTTCGTGTTTCAATAAATTTAACGGCTTCGAAATGCTACGATATGGTTTTGGTTTCATCTCTTAAATGACAGTACGATAAAAGGTGGCCGATCCACGAACAGGCTTGCTCCTCCCATAAGGTACTTAGGGCGATGAAACGACCTCTGTTATTATCTTACCTCTCAGCCCATATAAATATCAATTTTCTAAGAGAATATTCAAGAATACTGCAAATAGTTTGAGAAACACTAACACAATTAAATGTACTGAGCTTAACTAGAAAATGCAAGTATCATTACATCACTGCCATACGTCGACGATTCTTATATATTTATTTACGTCCACTTAGGAATTTTTAATTTTATTTTATTTCTTAAAATTAACAAGAACAATCTCTAACAAGGTCATTCGTCATATTTACATGGCATTGTATGAGGTTAAGTGAGTATACAATTCGTTTACAATTACATAAATGATGACAATGGCAATGAAAATCGCAACGGATGCTTCATTGCACATGATATTTACGTAAATTAATTGAATTGTTTTATTTTTCTTAAACAGCAATAGTGGAATTTGAAATTATTCTGCTCTTGCCACTGTACAGCGAAGAATAAGTAGACTTACATAAGTGGTGATGTGAAATACTGCAGTTGTCTAACTTACTTACTTTATTCACCTCTTCCTCTGCCTCTGAAATTGTATCTGTATTTTTCTAAGCTGTTTCTGAGGCATTCTTGAATACCTTATCTTATACATATGTAAGTCACTATTTTGTTTTCAAAGTTCAAGTAATGTTTATTTGGAATAAAGATTGCACACTTAATTCCCTTCCAATTAATAAGAAACACAATTGCCCTAACCAAAAATAAAGTTTTAGTCCCCCGAATTTCGCAATTTGCAAGGATGAGATGACCTTTTTACAATGAACGAATCATTCATACCAAAAAAAGTAATTCGAAAAAATTCCAATGAACGAATTTCAAATGACTATCGATTAAATGAAAGTTAGTGAGCTATCGAATAACTCGATAGATTTCATTCGATAGTTCCCAACACTACTCACTACGATACTGCTGAGATACGATGTTAATGAGTAAACTTTTAAGATACTACCTTTCTATTTGGAAACTCGATATAAAACGTTTTTCGATAGTCTTGAAATGACATATCGTGTTCTAAGTGTAAGATCACGCTATCCCAATATCGAAATTCTGTAGTACCATGAATGTTTCGATCAATTTAAGCCACTTTATTGTTCAGATTATACATCACGTAAACAAATTTGAAATAGAACGTTTCGAACCTTTTTACTGTATGCAATAAAAAAAACGTTTTTAATGTTTACTCAATTCCCGAAGAACCAACTACTGAATATGGAGCTATGATACAGAAATCTTGATCGCTACACTGAGATAAATCTATGCGGATATTGCATGAGATTCGTCGGAACTAGAAAGAAATTGGCACAGCAGTCAAAGCATTTCCATCAGTTGTAAATTTTGGTTTCCCTAAGGGGTATCTTCCTCCACTGATACTACTTATATTATTATTTTAAATACATATTTTTCGTATTTACATGTCTTTTTAGGCTTATCACATACTCTACAGCTGAAACCTTGTAGCATATAAAATCACATGTGCGTTGAAGTGAGCACGTGATTATACAGAGTCGGGTGACGCTGTGATTGATATGCTAGCAACCATAATAAACTTAATCATACTGATATATGTATGTAATTATATGTAAACGTGGCCGCAAGTTCAATTTAAGTACGTTTCACAGTGGCGCCTCTGCCATTAAAGCATGGCAAAAATCAAAAAAATCATGAAAGCGTTCGCCAAATCTAATACATGTTTCTAATAGAGAATTTTCCAGGGATCAAGAATATACAACTGTTTTTTCACATAAAATTATAGTTTACCAGGTAGAGCCGCTCAAAGTTGACCAATTTTCAACATTGGGAAAAATTTGAAATTTTTCTTCTTCTTCGTTGTATTTAAAATGGTTTTGTGAGTAAATAAGGCGGCCGGTTGTCGTTTTCTTGTATAGCAATTAAATTGTTTTTTTTTTTTTGTTAAAAGTTGGCGGATATACCTGTTTTTCGAAATGCCTATTTTTAGGCCCTTTTTAAAACTTTAATGGAATAAAAAAAATGTTAAAATATGTGCTCCGTCAAATTAACAGTAGTTATTTGTGAAATATTCAGTTACCTAAATTCATAAAGTCTACCTGCGTCCAGCTGCAACTTCACTTTTTACATCAAATAAAGTTAAACAACCTTGGGCATAAATACGCGCCTGAGCAGGTATATATAATTCAGTACGGCCGTAAGCTCGGTTTTGTTATTGGAACTTGTTAACAACATCTTTTGGAGATTAAGGAACTAAGTATTCTGTTTACTTAAATAAAGTGAATAGTATTTTTAAATATTTATTATGTTGTTTGGGCCAATTTATAACTATTTGGTTTGCTAAAATGAGCATTTGTGGCCATAAATTAAATGGCCAAAAATGCTCATTTTAGCAAACCAAATTTTTAAATATAGTTCACAGTTTAATATTTAGTCAGATACACTCGAAGCCAATTCTAATATGTATCTAGAAAACTATTTGCGGTGTTTAAATCCACAAAGTCAAGACGGGACTTCGTTGAGGCTATTATAAGAGAATTAGCGAGTGAAACAAGCATTAAAGAAAAGGAAGGCCTGGAAGAAAAAATTGGTTTACAATACATTATGATAGAAAGAAAATGGAAGGACATCTATGGTTACAATTCAAAATTTCTAAGTATGCATGAAAAGCGCTAGCTGACGTGTAGCTGGACGAAGAAACGCCTAGCACGTCAGCTAATCCAACTAGAGGGAGACCAACAAAACCCATAGAAGAGTGTTCTACCTACACAAAGAAAAGGAAGCTGTCTCATACCACAAAAGCTATGGCCATGACTCATCTTTAAGAAGCACTGGCTATTAAATATAAAAAAGACGAAGAAAACGTGAAGTCTCATATAATAGAAGCAGTTGCGGTAGCAAGTCCAGTGCGACTGATGAGGATCAAAAACAGCATTCCCACACCACCAAATGCGCTACCTAGGAAATACACTCCCGAAGAAGCTTTGGCGCTGTTTATAGATCTCGGTTTAACGAAGAAAAAATATATTATGTTACGTAAGTCATTATTGCAACGTAATGCTCATATTTTACCTGGATACAAAATAATTACTCAAGCCAAGAAAGGCGCAGTTCCTCTAAGTCCCAAAATAACCGAAGTACCAGCTGAAATTGAGCTACAAAGCCTAATTAGAAGAAAAGTTGAAATCACTGCCAAAGGAGCTAGCGTTGATAACTAAGTGGGGCTGTGATGGATCATCTGGACAAAGCGCATATAAACAAAGAATAAATGTAGACGATGAAACAATTACAGATAGTAATATGTTTATGGCTTCTATTGTTGCATTACGACTAAAAGATGAAGCTTCAGAATATTTGAAAAATCCACGTCCGTCATCAACTATATTTTGCCGCCCGATATTATTTAAATACGAGAAGGAGTCTTCGGAACTCATAAAAGCTACAGTGAGTGATATAAAAAATCAAATTGCCAAATTAGAACCAACAATGGTTGAAATTGAAGAGGGGAATGTCATTACAATAAAGCATGATTTTCTTCTAACAATGGTCGATGGAAAAGTTTTGAACTTAATAACAAATACGACATCTACAATGAAATGTTCAATTTGTAAGAAGAGCCAAAAGGACTTCGAAAATCTTGATGATTCAATAACTGACGAACTAAATTATGAGTATGGAATATCTCCTGTGCATGTTAGGATAAGATGTATGGAATTTGTTTTGAAACTGGCTTATACACTACCACAACAAGGAGAAGTTTTCGACGGCAATACAACATGTAAGGAGAAACAAAACAGGAGAAAAAAAAAATAATTCAGGATGCATTCTATAAAGAGATCGGCCTTAGAGTTGACTGTCCAAAGTATGGATACGGAAATACAAATGATGGTAATTCCTCAAGAAGATTTTTTTGAAAACGATGAAGTGACTGCTCGCATAATAGGAGTTGATAGAGATATTGTGAAAAGATTGGGAGTAATTTTAAATATTAATATTATTAATATTTAAACTGCCATGAACCAGTTAATGGACCCAAATTTGGAGAACATGCATCTAAAACTACAGAGTTGCTGCATCAAAAGTATCCTGAGAAGAAATTTACACCAACGGTACATAAAATTTTAGCACATGGAAAAGATTTAATAGAGTACCAGTGCTTACCACGAAGACCTTTTCAACATGTTAGCTATCCCTTCTGATCCAGTCATATCATCTATGAGGTATGTAAGAACACAAAAAGATCTTACAGATGCGTATAGCTCAGAAATGGTTGCTTTGTTAGATATATGTTCCAGTGACGATGGCTATGTTAAGATAAAATAAGTTTCTCACTTCTTATCACAACAATGAAAAAGAGATTTACTAATCAATTTCGTTACTTTATTCAAAAATTAGTATCTATGTACAAGCTAATTTTTTATTTCAAATAAAAGAATTAATTAATTTAGTAATTTATAAATATATACTTTTCTTTATTGCATTTCTCTAAAGTTTATCAAATTTATTTTAAAGCTTAGGCATTTCGCCTTCAAACGAGTATTATATTTTTATAGAAATCAGTACATCTATCGAGTGTGGTACAAATTGGTAAAGCGGTTACTAAGATCAAAATTTTTAGCATAAATGGGCAGTGCCACTCCCTTTTTCCAAAATTCATTGGTTGTTTAATCTTTAGCTCAAATAAAATTTCATTGAACCATTTTCAATAACTTTTAGTTATTAATAAAATACTTATTTGGCTTGTAAGTTAAAAAAAAAAATGTAAAATTTTACGATGAATTTTGAAGCACCTTGTTATTGTGGCACCAAAAACGGACATTTGAGTTTTATACGAGTATTGCCATTTAAAAGAAACAATACGTCTATCTATTTTGGTAGTTATTGATTACGTGACTACTTTTACTAAAAATATTTTGTTTTTGCATTTTTCTAAAATTTTCGATTTTGACAAAATTTTTGAAGCACCCTGTATCTGTGACATTCTGAGCTTTAACACAATAAATTTCCAAATAATTAGCTTTCATTTGCATTCAAAATTTTTAAAATATCTTCATTAGTTCAAAAGTTATGATTTTTGCAAAGAAAAAACTCAGAAGGCGCCACTGTACGTTTGTAAAAAAAATTATATACTCCAGAAAAAATTAAGGGCGAGCTTTTCATCCAATTTGTGATGTGCTATATTTTAACTTTTTCTACAAGTGCGAACGGTATTTGTTAACGCAAATGACCTTTTCCTTAGTGCTTTTCAAGGAAAACGTATACCAAATTAGTTTTCTTTTTTGTAGGACTGCATAATTGTAAGATGCACTCTCACTTGCTAGATACATACATGTTCCCGCTTTCCATTCATGAAAGGTATAAGCCTTCTACAAAGCTGAAGACATCGTTTTCCTTACTGGTTTCATTTATTTCTACATATTACCGAATCAAAACAAGACTTTTCATTTTATTATATTTATTTGTTTAACAATAATAAATTTGTTTAATAATAAGTTTCAATCTGTCCAGACACAACTCACGCACTGGTACAACTGTACCCAGCAGAAAATTTTAAATGGGATCATGTATTACATGACATAACAGCTTAACGAATAATTCTGTCCTTTAAGAGAGTTTGTCTTACTGTCTTGTTCATATGGCATACTAGCCTTATAGATTTCCACCAGCCGAACTTTAAGAAATCGATACAAATCGGATGCTCTCCCATTATCTTCCATGCAGAAATCCATAATATAGTAGTTTGAGGAAGAGAGTTTCCACGAAGAGGTTTACCCTCGGTGGGAATTAACATTACATGCGCGTTCCTCTTTTAAGCACAACTCCTAAGCTAGTAGGTGGTTCGATGAGAGTGCTAAATGATAAAACAAGGGAACGTGAATAAACAGACCATATCACCACTGAAATTCACTAAATTGAGAAGATAGCACTTACGAACTCTGAATTGGTACAGTGGGCTAAGATAGATAAACTAGGTTAAGTTGGCCGCGGTGGTGTGGTGCTAGCGTGCACCGCTTACTACAGCGAAGATCCTGGCTTCATACCCCGAGCCTTTGAAAATTTAGAAAAAGGTTTTTTCAATTAGAAACAAGTTTTCTTACGCGGGGTCGATCCTCGGCAGTGATTTCGCAAACACTCCGACTGTATTTCTGCCGTGAAAATCTTCTCAGTGAAAATTCATTTTTCTTGCAGATGCCGTTCGTGCCGTTATAAAACATGTAGGTCCCACCCTGCAAATTTGTAGAAACGTAAATTAGAAAACCCGTCAAACCTGTCCGATACACAAATGGACCGCTTTTTTTGACCTGCTTAAGGGCTGCTTTAGCGAGACTAAGACTATATGTTGTTGTGTTATCAGTGTTTCGCCCCGTTCAAAGGGTGCAACCACTCACAAATTGTCATGAAAGTACCCTAGCGGGAGTCCAAAGAAACTAGCAGTTTTCACAGGATGGAAGTTGGAGTTAGAGGCGTAGGTTCCACATTACAATTGAAAATATTGTTTGCGTTATGTGAGCACACATCGTATACAGGAAATACATTACGTATATCGGGGTTGATTCTGAACAAGTAAGAATTTAGCGTATTACCAGAACGAAGTTGATCCAAGGACACACTCTTGGTAGTTTGCTTTCTTTTTCTGCAAGAATAGGATATTGTATATTGATAGCGACACTCACCGGCGCGTCCTGGCAAAATCTTGTCTGGATCAAACGGCTTTGTTGGCAGGTACTTATGGAGACATTCTCTTAACCCTCTTGGAGGCGAGGCTAGACAAAGCAGTTGTTTGATAGGGTGTCCAGGTTTGTGGCAGTTAACCAAAAACTGCCTGTTCAACGATTCGTTATGCTCTTTAACAATGAGCTCTTTCACTACGTAGATCATCACCGGGAGCATAAGGAAAAATCCCGTAACAGCTCTGAATGCAGGCATGCAACATTTTCCAGTGTGTGTTTTTAAGACCAGGCGACTAAAGTGGTGACGCGTGGCACATGAGCGGCCGGTCAATTGTTTTGTACGTGATTAACATCGTAACGTATCTTTTCCCAAGTGCTGCCGGCAAGTGACTTGAGGATTTTGTTTCGGCCTTGTAATTTAGATACAATGTGATGGCATTCGCCTCGAAGATGGGAGCGTTGCCCACAAGGCTAAGGTAACCGACAGTCGGTAGCGTAACACCATCGACATGAACGTGCAATATTTGAGTCATCTGTTCCTTCCACGTGATGAACAGTGTGACCTTGGATTTAGTTGGTTATAATAGCAGGCTGCGCGAGGTGAAAAAACTGGAGAGAATGGGAAGATAGCTGTTTATTCTTCGTTTAGTAATTAGTTCGTCAATTGGAGAGCCAGGTCCGGTTGCCATTCGTGCAGTCGACGGCGTAGAAAATGATAGTAACTCCTTCTAATGAGGGAAAGGAGCTTTGATATTTAGAATTTAAAACAGAAGCGGGGATGGGATACCACCCTGCCGTAACCTTTACTACCCTTTTTTGTTTCCAAAATAAACCAACGCTTGCCGAACATTCAGATAACTTGCGGTCCATCTTTATAGACAAAGGGGAGTGTTGGAGTAAAATGCCTTGGTTGATCTTGTCAAAAACTTGACAGGTCTAGTGTCATGAGCATCATGTGGGGTTTTTGCTGATTTAGTACGTAATTTATTGGCGTGCCTATGGCGTTTAGTGCGGTGGTAGTGATTTGTATTTTTCGGAAGCCATGTTGATGGGTGGCTAGGAGAAGATTCGCAGTGAAGTTGTAAACATTTAAATCAATTGAAGATGCACACTTATTGCAAATATATTTATATATGTACACTATCAGACCAGGCAGACGTTGTTCTGTCCTACATTTGGCCTACCTGCATACATTTTAATAAGCTTTTTCCGTCTAACTCTGCCCTGCCCCCCTACACTTTTTCCTAATCTTTTTATTCACTCCTCCCTGCATCTATAACCGCACTGCGTTACACGCTTTACGCAACAAAATGCACCCCTGAGTGCAAGTGGCATCGCCGTCAGCGTTGCTGAAAAGCAATGCCAATTGCACTCAGCAGTGGTAATAACATTCAGCGATGTAAAATGATGGCCGCTGAGCTTGGCTGGAAAAACGAACCCGATGAGTTTCGTTTAGTCAGTCAAGGTAACCGGCCATCTCCTCAGCACGCGCAAATAGTTAAAAACTGAAAAAAAGTTAAAGAATAAAATAAAACTAAGTAGTGGATGAGTGAACTGTAAATTACAAATAAGTCGAAGAAAACAAAAGGCTTACCACATTTTTATAGCTCAAACAAAAAGAAACGAAACAGAAGTTTGTGAAAGAAGCTATAAGTTAATTTATTGTGAAAATATAAAGCTATGGTTATTGCGTTATCCTAAAGAACATTTAAAACTAAGGTTGCGATTAAATAAAGACTAAATAAAATTGTAAAACTGAACTAAGTGTACTTTATTGAAAAAAGGAGGAAAGCGAAGAAGGTTTGTGTGACCAGGCGTGCGAGTGGGCAGCATACCCACGAGCAAGCGTGAGTATTTCCCAAATCAAAGGAAAAATGGTTGGCGTTAAAAGGCCAATCTTAAATGGCGACCGTGACGCCGGGCCTCAAAATGGCGGCCATAGTGGCGAAGAGGCAGGCCTCTTAAAAACGCAAAAACTTCAAATAAAAATTTAAAATCAAAAAAAAATTTTTTTTTAATTGAAAATGAATTAAACCTACAAAAATTACAAAGAGAATCAAAATGAATTATTAATAAATTACAACAAAATACACATATACAAGAAAAAGTCACAAATAAATATCCAAAAAAAAAATCTACAAAAAAAATCATAAAACCAAATAAAAATCCAAAAAAAAATACAAAACGAAAAAAAAAACCAACCAAAAAAGAAAAAATTTAAACATGCAAAAATTTTACAAAAAAAATTTTTAAAATTCAACTATACAAAAAAAAAAAAAAAAAAAAAAACGTTCTTTAAAAAAAAAAAAAACTACAAAAATTACAAAAAAATTACAAAATTTAAAAACCATTACAAAAAAATATATAAAAACGCAAAACTCTTACAAAAAAATATTTAAAAATTAAAAACTACACAAAAATTTTTTTTTTCTTTAAAAACAAAAAACTATAAAATCTACAAAAAAAATTTACAAAAATTTGAAAAAACCCTACAACTATGTGGAAAATTACAAAAAAAAAAATAAAAAACGGTTAAACATTACAAAAAAAATTATAAAATTGAAAAACAAACACAAAAAAATTTACAAAATCTAAAAATCCAATCTTAAATGGATTTACAAAATCTAAAAATCCAAAAAAATTTCGAAATTAAAACACTAACTTTAAATGACTGTACCAAAATTTTTACTATAAAAACGGCATTAGCCACGCAACATATAACGGCCCTAGCCACGCTACCAACATAGCGGCAAACCACCGTAAGCAAGAAAAAAGGTAGCAACAAACACCTTGCAGTACATGGCAGAGCACAAACGCAGCAGCTGCAGCGAAATAGCAACCGAAGCAGCAGTCCATTAGCAGCAGCAACATAACGGCAAGCGAGCAAACGGTATCGAAACAGCAGCAGTTGGTATGAAATAATTTTTTTAAATTAAACTTACATTTTTGTCAATTTCTTATGAACATTCTTACATTCATTTTCATCATTTTCTATCAAAAAAAAAAAAAAAAATTATTTCATATTAACCTTTTTCTACTACAAAGTAATACATTTTAAATTAAACTTCAAATTTTCAAAATTACCATTATAATCATACTTATGCAATTACATTAAACAAGAAAAAAGAAGAAAAAAAAAAAAAAAAAAACTTTTAATTTCCCGACGTATACATACACATATAGATGTGTGCAAAATGTGTGAAGGTAGGCACTGTGGGACAGGGTCGGACAAAAACCGAAACTTTTTTAGTCATCATTAAGGGCGTTGTTGGTTTGTGACTTGCATAATAAATGTTGAAATTAAATACATTTTAAAAAAAAGTTTTCTAGTTTTAGTCCCACTCTGCCCTACAGTGGGCTCCATCAAAGAGAAAAATAACATGAAAAATATTTTTTTTTTCGTAAACGGTGGTCCCGTAAACAACCAATGAATTTTTTTATCCCGGTGCGTCCGAGGATTTTCGTATTATAAATTTGGAAAGATGCGGTGCGCCCGTATCTACAAAAATAAAGCCATACAATTTTAATAAAAACGGTGCGTCCGTAATAACACAAACACATTGAGATCTTTTTAATAAAGCGGTGCGTCCGTTATCAGCAGCCAAGTCCTTTTATCAAATTAAAATATTTTCCTTTGAAATCAATTTAAATTAAATTACTTCAAGATACATTCAATTTATCATTAAATATTCACTCTTTCATTAAATTGCCGAATAATTCTTCCAATTTCAAATCAACATTCAATTCAATTTCAACTTCTGTTAAATTTTCGTAAGCAATTTCTACAAATTCGACTTTAATCAGTTTAAATATTTCTACCTTTGCTTTCTACTACATATGTTCCTTAGAAATCAAAAAGTGGTTCCTAGAATTTCAGAACAAAACTCAGATTCCGACAATTCCGAAAATTCCAAAAATTCTGATTCCAATTCCAAAAATTTTAATTCCGAAAGTTCCGATTCCGAAAATCTCAATTTTAAAAGCCCAGTTTCCGAAGGCTCAACCACATATTCGCCCAATACAATCAAAAACCTTGTTGTTAGACTTTCTTTGTCCGGAGAATTTCACGGATTTGAGGAATTGCCCGAAACTAATATTTCAAATCCTCCTAATTCCGATACAAATATGGCGACTCCTGAAGAAAAAAGAACGTTTATCGGCATATGTGCTGGTATTATGCGTGAAAATTATAGCGGTGAGCCCCTAGGTCTCGAATCTTTCATTACTAAAATTGAGTTAATCGAACAATTTGTCGACGAAAATTTAACTAGCATTTGTATTTCATATATTAAATCCAAACTCGATGGTAAAGCTCGAGAAGCGATACCAACTCAAGTACTTTCAGTTAACGATATAAAAATAGCACTACGTAACCGTATAAAACCCGACAACTCCAAAGTTGTGGCCGGAAAATTTGCAGCTTTGCAAGTTAATAATAATAATTACACCGATTTTGCAAAACGCGTTGAGGAATTGTCTGATGCTTTAGAGCGTTCGCTCATTATCGAAGGGATTACTCAGACCAAAGCCCGTGAAATGGCCATCGAGCAAACAGTTAACGTTTGCCGATTGAACGCAAAAACCAGTTTAGTAAAATCAATCCTTGCTTCAACCAATTTTTCTGATTCCAAGGACGTAGTAGCCAAACTGATTGTAGAGCAATCAAATGAAATAAAAGAACGTCAAGTTTTGGCATTTAGAGCGCGGAACAATAACAATTTTAGAAATTTTCAAAGTAATAACCGAGGTCGAAATTTCCAAAATCAAAATCGTAACTTTAACAATTATAGACAAAATAGACCATCCTTTAGTAACAGTAACTATGGCAACAACTTCAATCGCGGCAATCAAAGGCAAAATTTCCGTTCCAGCGGCGGAAATAGGAATCAGCCTAACAATAATAATAACAGCAACAATAGTCGTACTAGCAATAATAGCAGCTCTAACACATCCAATAATAGAGCTAGAAATGCAAGCGTTCGGGCTTTAAACAGGGAAGCCCCTCAGGAGCGAACACTGAGGGAGGACGAGACAAATTACTAACTGATTCAGCTCACAATTTTTCTTCAAAAAACGTTTATTGTCTTAACTTAAATTATTCCGATTTTATACAAATAAATATTACTGGCTCTAACAAATTTTGTACATTTCTAGTCGATACACAAGCCGACATTTCGTTAATCAAAATTTCCTCTCTTAATAAAAATTTGTCAATTAACAACAATGATACAATTAATATTACTGGAGTAACTACAGATACAGTTTCTACATTAGGTACTTTTACAACTAACTTACACTTTTCAAATTTTTATATCAAACATACGTTGCATGTGGTAGACAATGATTTCAACATTCCATCAGATGGAATACTTGGTAAGGATTTCCTAAAAACAAATAAATGCGATATCAGCTATGCAACAAATTGCATTTCCTTCTGGATAGGCAATGAAAAGATCGCACTTCCCATCCATCACGGAATGGAAAGCGATACATTTGTTATTCCACCTCGTTGCGAAGTTTATAGAATTTTCGCTTTAAAAAAAGACTCAGAACCACTTTTCGTGGATTCTCAAGAGATTTCCGACGGTGTTTTCACAGCGAAATGTATAGTTGATACTAGTAATCCGATCATTAAAGTAATAAACACCACAAATAGCGTAAAATACGTAAACAACCACAACATTCAAACCGAAAAACTTTCTAATTATCACGTTTATAAAATTAATAATCCAGTAAAGCAAGATAGTCGTATTAAAGAACTTAAAAGCATTTTAGAAAAACAAATACCTAATTATGCTGAAAACAAACTTATTAACTTATGTTTACAATATTCCGATATTTTTGCGCTAGACAATGATAAGATGACAATCAACAATTTTTATGAACAAAAACTAAGACTAAACGATACGACGCCAGTATACATTAAAAATTACCGCCTACCGTATTCTCAACGTGAAGAAATCAATAAACAAGTTAATAAATTATTGGAAAACGATCTGATTGAAAATAGTTGTTCAAATTATAATAGTCCCTTGATTTTGGTACCGAAAAAAGACCTAAATGGCCAAAAATCGTATAGAATGTGCGTTGACTTTAGGGCTGTAAATAAAAAGTTAATTGCCGATAAATTTCCTTTGGCACGTGTAGACGATATTTTAGATAACCTTGGCCGTGCGAAATTCTTTTCTACATTAGATCTTTTTTCGGGTTTTCACCAAATCCCACTTCACAAAGATTCAAGAGACATAACATCTTTTAGTACTGACCGCGGAGCTTTTCGATGGAAGGTTTTACCATTTGGTCTTAACGTAGCTCCAAATTCATTTTCAAGAATGATGTCAATTGCATTTTCTGGTATTTCACCCAACCAAGCCTTTATGTATGTAGACGATATAATAGTAATCGGATGTAGCGAAGCACATCATCTCAATAATCTAAAAAAAGTTTTCGAAACCTGTAGGAAGTTCAACTTGCGACTTAACCCAAAAAAGTGTAATTTTCTTAGACCTGAAGTAACTTTCTTAGGGCATAAATGCTCAGCAAATGGTTTGCTACCAGACGATTCAAAAATTGAAGCAATTAAAAGGTATCCTAAGCCACGCGATAAAGATGCTGTCCGAAGATTCGTGGCATTTGCAAATTATTATAGGAGATTTATCCCAAATTTCGCTTCTTTAGCAGCTCCACTGAATCGTTTGAGTAGAAAGAAGGTTGAATTTAATTGGGATACGGCATGTGAGTTAGCTTTCGAAAAACTAAGAAAAAGTCTGATTTCTCCAAAACTTTTACAATATCCAGATTTCACCAAAGAATTTTTAATTACGGTTGATGCTTCAAAATTAGGGTGTGGTGCGATACTGAGTCAAAATCATAACGGTAACGACTTGCCAATTTGTTTTGCTTCAAAATCCTTTAGCAAATCAGAACAAAATAAAGCAATAATAGAATTAGAACTTTTGGCAATATATTTTGCAATAAAGCAATTTCGTCCATATATTTATGGCACTCACTTCAAAGTTAAATCAGATCATCGTCCACTAGTTTATCTATTTAATATGAAAGATCCGTCGTCGAAACTTTCCAGAATCCGTTTGGAATTGTCCGAATATAATTTTACCATTGAATATATTAAAGGAAAATCTAACGTAGGTGCAGACGCATTATCGCGAATTTCAATCCAAGAACTTAAAAATTCCAATAATCAAATTTTAGCGGTACAGACGAGGTCTATGACGAAACGTCACGAACAATTACAACAATCGGCTGAAGACGTAAACGAAGAAAATGTCAAATTACAGGTATTCGACAAATTTTCATATAATTTTTCCAAGAAAATCCATAGGATAAAAAGCCAAATATGTCATGACAACGATAATGATAAAATCAATTTAAAAATATATGCGCATTTAAAACATAAAAAACTCGAGTTACTTAATATTGTGTGTACTAACAAAATAATGCAATTAGATGAATTACTTTTGAAGCTTGAAAAAGAAGCTGGTAAACACAACGTTAAGAAAGTAGAATGGCAAAAAGATGATCAGTTATTTAAATATTTTTCTATTTCAAATTTTAAAAATACAGGAAATTCAATTTTAAAAAATTTAAAAATACTATTAATAGAACCTGTTGAAACAGTTACAGACAACGACAAGAAACTTAAATTAATGGAAATTTACCACAATGACCCGATATCAGGAGGTCACTGCGGAAATAAAAAGCTTTACGCAAAAATACGTACGAAATATTATTGGAAAGGTATGACCCGTGATATTGCCACATACGTCAAAAATTGCAAAAAATGCCTTTTGAATAAAGTCAAGCCAAAAACCAAAGAAAATTTAGTGCTTACACCAACACCCTGCAAACCTTTCGATGTCGTAGTTGTAGATACAATAGGACCTTTGCCTGAGTCGAATAATGGGAATAGGTTCGCGGTTACCATTATGTGCGACTTTAGCAAATACCTTGTTACCATATCAGTCCCTGATAAGACAGCAAAAACAATTGCAACAGCCATTTTTGAAAGCTTCATCCTCATTTATGGCATAATGAAATCAATTAAAACCGATTTAGGAACCGAATATAAAAACGAAATTTTCTCTGAATTAACCAAACTCCTAAAAATCGAACATAATTTTTCTACAGCTTACCATCATGAAACCCTAGGTACAATTGAAAGAAATCATCGGGTGTTTAATGAATCTTTACGAGCTTTTTTAAATGATAACTTCCCCGAATGGGACGTTTATTTGAAATATTTTACATTTTTGCATAATACAACTCCTAGTACAGTTTTTGATAATGGATTCACTCCATATGAATTAGTATTCGGTAGAAATGTTACCTTACCAAATGAAGTTCAAAAGGAACAAATCGATCCAATTTACAATGTTGAAAGTTATGCAAAAGAAGTAAAATATAGACTACAAAAAACGCATAAATTAGCAAAAGATTTAATTAATAAACATAAAATTAAAAATAAAGATCTTTATGATAAGAGGGCGCGTCCGTTAGCTATTAATATAAACGATAAGGTAGTAATACAAAAAGAACCTAGAAATAAACATGAAAGCATTTACCAAGGACCATATATAGTCACAAAAATTGATGGAGTTAATGTTACGGTTTTTGATGAAGTAAATAAAAAGGGAAAAACCGTTCACAAAAACCGAATCAATAAGGTAAATTAAAAATTTTTTTTCTCATACAAATTTACAAACTAGCTTGTAACTAAGTGTAAATTTTCATTACTTTGTTATTAAAGCATGAAATATCAAATTAAAATTTATATTAATATTAATATACAAAAACAAAAAAAAAAAAAAAAAAAAAAAATTTCAATTTGCATGTAAATAAAATCAAAAATTAATATGCCCGCATTATTTGTAATAAATATATATAATACATTAATTTAGTGCAATAGAAACTAGAAAACAAATTACATGTAAGTAATTAAATTAATATTAACCTAATTTCATATGTGAAAGGAAAAAATTGTTCTGATTGAACGAATGAGAAAAAAGGGGAGGAACACCCTAATATCATACATTCATTCAACCAAAACAATTTGAAGGTCAGAGAACAAGAAGAATATGACAAATCTGATCAACTTGTCAGATTCTTCTTTTTCTAAGGAAGGGTGGTATAACCGCACTGCGTTACACGCTTTACGCAACAAAATGCACCCCTGAGTGCAAGTGGCATCGCCGTCAGCGTTGCTGAAAAGCAATGCCAATTGCACTCAGCAGTGGTAATAACATTCAGCGATGTAAAATGATGGCCGCTGAGCTTGGCTGGAAAAACGAACCCGATGAGTTTCGTTTAGTCAGTCAAGGTAACCGGCCATCTCCTCAGCACGCGCAAATAGTTAAAAACTGAAAAAAAGTTAAAGAATAAAATAAAACTAAGTAGTGGATGAGTGAACTGTAAATTACAAATAAGTCGAAGAAAACAAAAGGCTTACCACATTTTTATAGCTCAAACAAAAAGAAACGAAACAGAAGTTTGTGAAAGAAGCTATAAGTTAATTTATTGTGAAAATATAAAGCTATGGTTATTGCGTTATCCTAAAGAACATTTAAAACTAAGGTTGCGATTAAATAAAGACTAAATAAAATTGTAAAACTGAACTAAGTGTACTTTATTGAAAAAAGGAGGAAAGCGAAGAAGGTTTGTGTGACCAGGCGTGCGAGTGGGTAGCATACCCACGAGCAAGCGTGAGTATTTCCCAAATCAAAGGAAAAATGGTTGGCGTTAAAAGGCCAATCTTAAACATCTTTTTCGCTTCATCTCCATCTTCGTCTCATTCTATCTCTTTCTCAGTCTTCTTCTCTCTTTTCTCTTCTCTCAAGTTTTTCTCCTTCTTCTTCATCTCTTATTGCCAGTCCCAGAGGGTGGTATGTATTTTGTTCCAGTCCCATTCCGAGTCTCAGTCCCAATCCCACATCGAGTCTCAGTCTCAGTCCCAGTCCTAGTCCTAATTCCAGTCCCAGTCCGTCTCTGGTATACTTCCCGGAAAAAAGCATCGTAAATACTAATATAGGCAAATTTATATACGAAATTTCAGGCAAATCGAATATGACGTATGTAAATAGGTATGTGGGTATTATTAATTCTTGTCTTTATTTCGGCTTCGCATGCATATTTATCAGTTTTGCCAGGTTGATGCGGCTAAATCGAATATCACAATGAACTTTAGAGCTCTCAGCAACAGCTTTCATTTGATATCCATAATACACACACATTCTAGGGGCATCCGGGTCCATGTTTTGGCCTATATCTCGAGACCCTAGTCACCGAGCGGTGTAAAATTTGCTCTATATTATAGCACACATCAACTGCTTCAATTTGATACCCATAATATAAAAACACATCCTATGTGTATCCGGGTCCACGTTTTGGGCTATATGTCGAGACCCTAGCCTCCCAGTTGTATGAAAATTATCCTGTATTATAGTACTCATCAACAGCTTTCATTTGATATTCATATTGTATAAACACATTCTAGGGGTACCCGGGTCCACGTTTTGATCTCAAGGCCCTAGGCACGTAGCGAAAAAAAGGTAGACGTTGGCCGATTCTCAGACCTACCCAATATGCTCACAAAATTTCATGAGAATCGGTTCAGCCGTTTCGGAGGAGTTAAGCCTCTAACACCGTGACATAAGACATAAGAATTTTATATATTAGACTAGCAGACCCGGCAGACGTTGTTCTGCCCTAAATTTGGCCTATCTGCATACATTTTAATAAGCTTTTTCCGTCTAAGTCTGCCCTACCCCTCTACACTTTTTCCTAGTCTTTTTATTCACTCCTCCCTCCGTGTTTTTCGCTTCATCTCCATCTTCGTCTGATTCTATCTCTTTCTCAGTCTCCTTCTCTCTTTTTTCTTCTCTCAATTTTTTCTCCTTCTTCTTCATTTCTTATTGCCAGTTCCAGAGGGTGGCATGTATTTTGTTCCATTCCCACTCCGAGTCTCAGTCTCAGTCCCAGTCCGTCTCTGGTATACTTCCCGGAAAAAGCATCGTAAATACTAATGTAGGCAAATTTATATACGAAATTTCAGGCAAATCGAATAGGACGTATGTAAGTAGGTATGTGGGTATTATTAATTCTTGTCTTTGTTTCGGCTTCGCATGCATATTTATCAGTTTTGCCAGGTTGATGCTCCTAAATCGAATATCACAATGAACTTTAGAGCTATCAGCAACAGCTTTCATTTGATATCCATAATACACACACATTCTGGGGGTATCCGGGTCCATGTTTTGGCCTATATCTCGAGACCCTAGTCACCGAGCGGTGTAAAATTTGCTCTATATTATAGCACACATCAACAGCTTCAATTTGATACCCATAATATAAAAACACATCCTATGTGTATCCGGGTCCATGTTTTGGCCTATATCTCGAGACCGTAGTCACCCAACGGTATAAAACTTACTTTGTACTATAGCACTCATCAACAGCTTTCATTTGATATCCATATTGTAAAAACACATTCTAGGGGTACCCGGGTCCATGTTTTGGGCTATATCTCGAGACCCTAGCCCAGTTGTAAGAAAATTATCTTGTACTATATCACTTATCAACAGCTTTCATTTGATATCCATATTCTATAAACACATTCTAGGGGTACCCGGGTCCCAGTTTGGCCTATATCTCGAGACCCTAGCCTCCCAGTGGTATGAAAGTTATCCTATATTATAGCACCCATCAGCAACTTTCATTTGACATCCATATTGTATAAACACATTCTAGGGGTATCCGGGTCCACGTTTTGGCCTATATCTCGAGACCCTAGTCACCCAGAGGTATGAAAATTATCTGTACTATAGCACTCATCAACAGCATTCATTTGATATCCATATTTTATAAACACATTCTAGGGGTACCCGGGTCCACATTTTGATCCCAAGACCCTAGACACGTAGCAAAAAAAAAGGTAGACGTTGGCCGATTCTCAGACCTACCCAATATGCTCA
This sequence comes from Eurosta solidaginis, assembly GCF_040869045.1. NCBI lineage: Eukaryota > Metazoa > Arthropoda > Insecta > Diptera > Tephritidae > Eurosta > Eurosta solidaginis. The sequence continues at coordinate 233,358,817 of NC_090321.1, read as the reverse complement.
CAAAATTTCATTAGAATCGGTTCAGCCGTTTCGGAGGAGTTCAGCCTCTAAAACCGTGACAGAAGAATTTTATATATAAGATGTAATCATTCATATATAACTGTATATAAATATTGACTAGCCTTTAATTTTTGCAATGACAATTTCACTTTCAGCATCATTTTACAGCGAACGCTAATTCAAGTACATTTCCAATGTCTGTAGCCAACGCATCCAGTCAACAGTACTTTTCCTTACTACTTATTTTTAGATTTCTTATTTAATTTATTGAAATTAATCAATTATCAATTGCGCAATAAAAAAATTTATTTTGTAAACAATTTTCATTTTAATGGATGTTTAGTTTTGTACATATATAATTGTGAATTAAAATTTTGCCACTTTTATTTTCTACTGGAGCCAATAAAAATAACGAACTGTTTTTTAAGCCAAATAATTATTCGAGCTGATATGAATAATGTTTTAGATAGATTGATAGAAATAAAGAAAACAGACCTTTTCTGAAATCGCACCCATGCCAAAATTAGGGACGACTTGCTTTAATGTCGCTCGACTGATCAACTTGAGACTTGTGACCCGTCCTCTAATGAAGAAAGTTTTTCGACTAAAAACAGGATTTCATATTTCATTTAGCTTTATTAAGTCATGTGGTAACCACCTTATTGACTAGATTACACGTTAACTTAAAACTAGGCTAAGAATTTTTAAATCAGATTTACTGTGATAAGTAATAAGACATCACATTAAGTGACTTAAGCAAAGACCTTAGAATGGCAAAGTCCAGATCAAGACTTCTGAATATGCTATCAAATTCTACAAGCCCTCCTAGAAAAGGTACAAAACTGTACTAATTCGAACGCTGAACTTCAAAACGGAATGTACCGTGAAAGCGGAGAGTTCTGCTAGTATTTCTGAACAGCCAATGACACCGGATATTATGTTAAAAATTAACATTAAGTTTTGAACAAAGCGCCTTATTTCAAGTGGCAATATATTGACAAGCATGCATCTAGCAATGCAGAGTGGCAGGGGACTATCAAAGTGTAAAGGTTGAAGAGTCATCCCGTATGAATTTACACTGAGTTCTTTCAAAAAAACTTTGCTTAAGATTGACCCCGGTCATAAAGGGATAGAAGGTAACCAACATGCCGGGTGCACCAATCGCTGAAACGACGATAGACATCCCAATTTGTTTAAATAAATAAAATGTAAGGCGCGATAGCCTCCGAAGAGATTTTGGGCCAAACTTTTCTTCCCATTTGCGCTGTGGTCCTTTTGATTTCTCCTGAAAATTGGCCTGACGGCACCAACTTGTCTCATGCCGGCTGCGAACGCCAACTGCGAAACAGATCATTTTTGACTGAGAGCTTTTCATGGCAGAAATACACTGGGGCGTGAAGCCAGGATCGTCGGTGTGATAGGCGGAGCACGCTACCATCACACCACGGCGACCGCATACCATATGATCCATCAAGTAGGAAAGGCGTGGACAAAGGCGCGCTGCAAAATTTCTAATATAATGTGCAAAGCCTACGATATAAGACTCAAAAAGTCGCTCATACCTCTGAAGAGAGAAGACTCACCATGGGCATACTAACTGGGCATTGCCTTCTGGCGTCACATGCTTATAAGCAAGGCTTCGTCAGTAACAGCAGGTGTAGTAAGTGCAAGCTGCAGGAAGAAACGGGTGAGCACATTCTGTGTTCATGTCCTGTGTTCACCAGGTCAAGGTTCCACATATTAGGGACGGCAGAGTTGCCAGATCTCAAGGCTGAAATTAAGGTCCTTGAAAACTTCAAGTATTTATCAAGGGGACGGAGTTATTCTATTACATAAGGCCTGGTACCTGACTGGGGTTCTTCCGTTTGGTCGTCAAACAAATTCTGGTAACACTATGAACACATTCGGTCTATGTGAGGTCTCTATTGACCGGTCTGTTCAACCTATCTACTGTTGATTCGGTCCATTCAGCATCAACAATTTGTGCGAAGTAGTTTCAGCAGCTATTCGGGATGGATAAAAATGTACAGAAATTTCGGTTGAATTGAGCAGTTCAGTTGATTTTACAAGCTCTTTCTTCCAGTGTGAGTATATAATTTTATAGTCATTTTTCGGTACTTGAGGTGTGCGAAATATCATTGCCAAATAGTTGTAAGCTTCATCGGTAATTTTTTTTAATGATCTGCTATCAAATATTGGTCAGTGGTTGCTTGCCATACAAAAGCTATGGAGTGAAATCGAAAAATATCTTAAAATTCTATTTTTAAACGCTTGCGTGTATTGTATACATATACATATACTTAAGATCACGACAACCATCTGCCAATCTTAACGTTACTATATTTCTTTGACATGAACACGTGTGCCATTTGTTTTGGAGCATTTTTAAAATATTTTACAAGGCCATTTATTTTGAAAACTATTAAGGCTAAGAATTTTATGTGGCCAATGCTCTAATGATAAGTGCAATGTGCCCGAATAGTTTGTACTTGAAAATATTAAGTTTTCAAAATAATGTTTCGAAAATATGTAGAGATTTTATATGAAGTAAATACGTCCATGCATGCCTTCAAGTATAGAGAATAAATAAATATTTACTTAAATGTGAGTGAAGCGTGAATTTCATTATACTTCATTATTTGTTTCATTTTAATTTCACCGAAAATTTCCCGATTTAGCTAGTCAATAGGTCACACATTATACTAATAAATTAACCGATAATCTTAGTATTGTTTTTGTTTACTTCGCCAATTAAAATATATTTGATTTGAGTTTTTGCTCGTAAACAGCGCACACACACGATTTTATTTACTCGAATAAATGGATTCGCAGAAAGTGTTCTACAATAATTTTAATTAATATGTTTATTAGATCGTGTCGGGGAAACTTATGTTTTCTTCGGATTAAGGTCGATATTTGGAATCTTAATCTTAACATTAAGAGATTATATGTTTCATGAATCATATGTATGTATATGATCAATATTTTTTTTTTTTTTTTTGACATTCGCACTTTTTTATTATAATTACATATTTGGCGCATTTTTGCAGAAATTTCTATTTCTTCTCTAGAACATACAAAAATCTACTCAGAATATTGTTTCATTCTTCGCGTAACTAAGACAGAAGTTCCTTTTCTTTTAGAAATAATAAATACCCACTAAGACTAAGTTTTTTTTTCAATTTTGCAGATCTTCTACCTTTTCAAAAAATCCGAATATTTGGCGTAATTTGCAGAGGTTTTTTTGCTTTTCAGGAACTTAATAACCATTGCACAGCTTCACAGAATATAAATATTATGGAAAGCCACAGAAGTTTTGACGGTAATTTTTCACTGAACAGAATTTTAAGCACAGAGCACTTCAATAACATTGTGATATAAGGTAATGTTTTGATAAAATAATTATTGATAGGCCTTGAGCTCGATTCGAACCCGCGATGTTACAAGTCAGTAGGCCAATATATCAACAAAAATTGTCAGTACATCCCAGAGCACGGGGAAAAAAGTGTCAATAAATTTGACACTATGGCTTTTCTGATCCACCCATTTATATTAGACTGATTTTTGATGTGTGAACTTCTTTGCTCATGGTTGGGAGGATACCGAATGTAAGCGTAAGGTGTCCATGTGGTATGCTAATTGGGGGATATATGTAGAAGGTAAATGCAGGTGTAGCGGTATTTGTATATTTTACAAGGGTTCTACAGAATGTTTAAAACAGGCGTAGGTAGTGGTATTGGTATGCTGTATAGAGTAATACGGAATGTAAACGTAAGTGTAGTCACTACACTGTAACGTAGTGTGGGAACAATATATGTGGTAGTTTGGATATGAACGAAATCAGACAGCAAATCAAGGCAGGGAAAGGTGGATACAGGAAAGGTAAGGAAGTAAAGGAAAGTAGGGGAAATGAAAGGAAATGAAAAGAAGGAAAAGAAAATGAAATAAAAGGAAAAGAAAGGTAAGAAAAGAAAAGAAAAGAAAAGAAAAGAAAAGAAAAGAAAAGAAAAGAAAAGAAAAGAAAAGAAAAGAAAAGAAAAGAAAAGAAAAGAAAAGAAAAGAAAAGAAAAAAATAGGAAAGGAATGGAAAGGAATGGAAAGGAAAGTAATGGAAAGGAGCGGAAAGAAAAGAAAAGAAAAGAAAAGAAAAGAAAAGAAAAGAAAAGAAAAGAAAAGAAAAGAAAAGAAAAGAAAAGAAAAGAAAAGAAAAGAAAAGAAAAGAAAAGAAAAGAAAAGGAAACGAAATGAAAAAGAAACGAAAGGAGAGGAAAGGAAAGGAAAGGAAATGAACTAAAGGTAAAGGAATGGAAAGGAAAGGAAACAAAAGTAAAGGAAAGGAAAGGAAAGCAAAGGAAAGGAAAGGAATGGTAAGAAAGAAAATGAACCGAGTTCGATTACGTAACAAGAATCAAAAGCCGAATCCGGACGGCTTGTTATCAATTTGTTATCTATGTAAGTAATTACGATATCGATTAGAGTTATAAAAAGTTGCACGTAAGGTGCGATAAACCTCCAAAGAAATTTTAAGCCGAGCTTCTCTTCAAAGACGAGACCTATTTGTTTTATGACGACTCCGAACGGCATCTGCAAGGCAGTTGAGTTTTTACTAAGATGCTATTCATGGCAGATAGATACTCGGAGTGCTTGGGAAACACAGCCGAAGGGCGACCCCGCTTAGAAAAATTTTGTTCTAATTGAAAAAAACATTTTTTTAATTAATTTGTCGGTATCGGTTGTTACAGATGAAAACCCACAGGTTCTTTGTACTCACGTCATTTTTTTATTTAACACAACACTTTTTACAGAAAAATGTAAGTTATATCTCGTCTTAAGAAAAAATAAAAAATTCAGAAACAGTCTAATATTCATACAAATAGGCTAAACTTGACATTGAACTTAAGCACTTAAGTTAGTGCTCATGAATAAATGTGCTTTATAATAATACGTAATACTTACCTATAAAATAAAAACAATTTATTTAAATAAATCATTTTTAAAAACAGCTTATGCTTGGTTTTCATTAGGTCAAAATGAAATTATAACATCAAATTTGATATGCCGTTGGGCAATTGTTGTTTACACTTATTGGTCAATTTAATTGTCCTTTGTAGTCAAAATGGAAGAAAAGAAGTGCATGTTGTTTAACAAGCCGTTTTCATGATTGGCCAAGTCTGTGGGCAAATTTTTCCAAGTGAAAACCAAGCATTACAATCACTTACTTTCAAAAAGAAACGAGGGAGAGCTGATAATATCATTATGTGATCGTGGTATGATTTTCTTTACTCCCCAATTAATGGAAATTAATAGAAATGGAAACATAGACGAACATATATACACTAACAAATACATATTTATCACTGCAGTACAGTTATGAGCCAGCCACAAAACAACACTGTCTTTGGGGAAGATATTTCGTATATCGTAGCGATAATAGTGAGCAGTTTAAAGCTTTAGCTGCATATAGAGCCGGAACCAGCAGTGTCATGATCTAGCTCTACGCTAATGGCACGCTAATTGAATTTTCTACACAATTCTTAGAATTTTCTTTCATGCCAATTTGTTTATAAACGTTAATTTTAATTAATTACCTGCTGTCTATACCATGCAAATTATGTATATTTTTCGCGAACTGTTGAAAGCTCCGGAAACCAGATATATTACACTTACATATACATATGTACAAATTCATACATACTTACAATATGCTTTTATAAGAATAAATGTTTATAATAGCCGCACGTCCATTAATGCACATTAGCGTAAATATAAATAAAATATAAACTGATTGGTTCATTTGGGGAAAATTGCACAAATCAATATTTCATTTGACGCTAATGTGTTCATGTAGATGTACATGTGTATGTATTTGCATATGTATAGGCATTGACCCACTTTATTTAGAGATTCCTCAAGGCCATGAATCCATACTTTGAAATTTTCATTTAAATTGAGTCAAAAATAAAAAATAAGAAACTAGAAATTAATATATTGTGTAAAGTTTTCCTCCACTGGGTTATCCGGACTAAGTATGGGACTATTTTCTCTGTCGCCAGTTTTTCACACTTTCAGATCTAGAGGTTTTAGCCGCCTCTTGCGACACAGTATGTCTTAAAGCGGCTCCTTTGCCCGTCGCACAGTGGCGCCTTTTGAGTTTTTTCTTTGCAAAAATCATTACCAATAAAGATATTTTAAAAATTTAAAATGCTAATGAAAGCTAATTATTTGAAGTTGTATTGTGTGAAAGCTCAGAATGTCACAGATACAGGGTGCTTCAAACAAATTCGAAAATTTTTAGAAAAATGCAAAAACAAAATGTTTTTAGTAAAAAATAAAAAAAAAATAAAATGAGATTTGTCTTATAATGATGTATTTAAGCATTAAATAAGATAATCTAAGGCTTTTGATAAGATAGCGTAGCACTGTCCACTTATGATAAAAAGTTGTATCTAAGTAGTCACGTAATCAATAACTACCAAAATCGATAGATGTATTGTTTCTTTTAAATAACAATACTCTTATAAAACTCCAATAACCGTTTTTGGTGCCACAATAACAAGGTGCTTCAAAATTCATCGTAAAATTTTACATGTTTTTTTTTTAATTTACAAGCCAAATATGTATTTTATTAATAACTAAAAGATCCATCACAGCCCCACTTAGTTATCAATGCTAGCTCCTTTGGCAGTGATTTCAACTTTTCTTCTGTAAAACTTTGAAGCAGTCGTGTAGACGTATGATCCATTAGGTTTTGTATCTCAATTTCAGCTGATACTTCGGTTATTTTGGGACTTATAGGAACTGCTTCTTTCTTGGCTTGAGTAATTTTTTTTATATCCAGGTAAAATATCGGCATTACGTTGCATTAATGACTTACGCAATATAATATATTTTTTCTTCATTAAACCGAGATCTATAACCAGCACCAAAGTTTCTTCGGGAGTGTATTTCCTAGGTAGCGCATTTGGTGGTGTGGGAATGTTGTTTTTGTTCCTCATCAGTCGCACTGGACTTGCTACCGCAACTGCTTCTGTTATATGAGACTTCACGTTTTCTTCGTCTTTTTTATATTTAATAGCCAGTGCTTCTGAAAGATGAGTCGTGGCCATAGCTTTTGTGGTACCAGACAGCTTCCTTTTCCTTGTGTAGGTAGAACACTCTTCTATGGATTTTGTTGGTCTCCCTCTAGTTGGGTTGGTTGACGTGCTAGGCGTTTCTTCGTCCAAAAAAGTGTTGTCAGCTAGCCACTTTTCATGCTTACTTAGAAATGTTGAATTGTTACGATAGACGTCCTTCCATTTTCTTTCTATCATAATGTATTGTAGACCAATTTTTTCTTCCAGGCCTTCCTTTTCTTTAATGCTTGTTTCACCCGCTAATTCTCTCATAATAGCCTCAACGAAGTCCCGTCTTGATTTTGTAGACTTAAACACCGCAAATAGTTTCGACTCTTCTATATACATATTAGAATTTGCTTCGAGTGTATCTGACTAAATATTAAACTGTGAACTATATTTAAAAATTTGGTTTGCTAAAATGAGCATTTTTGGCCATTTAATTTATGGCCACAAATGCTCATTTTAGCAAACCAAATAGTTATAAATTGGCCCAAACAACATAATAAATATTTAAAAATACTATTCACTTTATTTAAATAAACAGAATACTTAGTTTCTTAATCTCCAAGAGACGAATGATAATGTGCATTGTATGATAGATAGCTTTATATACCTACTTAAATTATTAAAATGAATTTCAGGTATACAACTCGTAACTAAAAAAATGTATGTTGTTAACAAGTTCCAATAACAAAAACGACCTTATGGCCGTACCGAATTATATATACCTGCTCAGATGCGTATTTATGCCCAAGGTTGTTAAACTTTATTTGATGTAAAAAGTGAAGTTGCAGCTGGACGCAGGTAGACTTTATGAATTTAGGTAACTGAATGTTTCACAAATAAGTACTGTTAATTTGACGGAGCACATATTTTGACATTTTTTTTTTCCATCAAAGTTTTAAAAAGGGCCTAAAAATAGGCATTTCGATAAACAGGTATATCCGCCAACTTTTAACAAAAAAAAAACAAATTTTTTTCGTTTCAATCCTAAATTAAATTATCTTTAATTGCTGTACAAGAAAACGACAACCGGCCACCTTATTTACTCACAAAACCATTTTAAATACAACGAAAAAGAAGAAAAATTTCAAATTTTCCCAATGGTGAAAATTGGTCAAATTTGAGCGGCTCTACCTGGTAAACTATAATTTTCTGTGAAAAAACAGTTGTATATTCTTGATCCCTGGAAAATTCTCTATTAGAAACATGTATTACATTTAGCGAATGCTTTCATGATTTTTTTGATTTTTGCCATGCTTTAACGGCAGAGGCGCCACTGTGCGTCGTGGGTTTCAAAATACACTTTGCCACTACAGGAAGGACAATAAATCTTCCGGAAAACTTTTATCTGTATACCCTTGTTTCAACACTATCCACAGCGTGGTTTTTATTCGTCTGAGAAGGAATAAGCTTTTCAATCATCAACTCTGCTCAAAGCAGAAATTGTTGGCAAGAATGATTATCCATGTGAATTCTAGGATGTCCTTGTTTTCGCTGATAGTACTGGATTCCGGATCGAAGCTCTTCACATTTTAGAGCTAATAACTGTCGACAGTGACAACTAAGATTTGCTGATTATTATTCATATTTTTTTTTTTTTTTGCTGAAATCAAACACTTTGTGTTGTCTTTGCTCACCTGAAAAATTTTGGTTTTCTCGCTTCTTCATTAAGGCCAAAGTTTTTTAGAGCCAATAATATGATGATGATTTCATCAGTACATGGCAAAAGTTTGCTGCTATCTTCTCTGGCATCAGGTTAAAGAAATTATATGGACTCGAGTAGTATTCAATGAAGGCTTCGTTGGTTTGTAATACTCGAAGAGCGTTCTTTCCAATTGTTATATAGAATTCAGTCTCAAAGACAAACACAGTCCTTTCAAACTGACAGTTCGGAATGTAGTCCTTCGTTTACTCGCGCTCAGTTCCTTTTTTGTCGGGATATTGCCATTCAATAGCATTGGGGGAAGTATTCCTGACCAATTTTATGTATCATCCAGTGGTGCGCAACGCCAACAAGGCTTCGAATACACACTCAAAATTTATTGTAATAATACGAGTAGCTGTGTTTTTTTACAAGTTTATACATCTATATTTTTGTGTAAAAAAACGCTTATCAGCACTTTGGTAGGGTTTAGGAGACCCATGTAGCAGCATTTATTGAAAACTCTCGGTAGGGGTAAATAACTCACAACAAAACAGGATGCACTGAATAGCCGAGACACGCACCTATGTTGTTCTAGCTGAAACGATAGCGATGAATCGTGGACGCACACCATTTTCGGTCATAGAAGTGGAGAATGGTGTAGAGATGAAATGAAGAAACACATTTCAGTTGCAACTGAGTATAATGCATACTGAAACTCAGCAGTACTAATTTCTGCACAACACGTTTAGATAAGGTTACAACTTAGCAGTTCGTAAAAAGTTTAAGTGCATATGTATATTTATATACATGTACTGTACAGCTGTAGGGGAGCTGTTGCGCGAAGATGGGGACTATCACCGTATATTACTCTGTGGCTCTACACGGCTGTGGTTAGACCAATCCTTTCGTACGGGGCATTGGTCTGCTTAGATACTAAATCAAACGTACTGGTATTCCACAAGGTAGAAGGAAGTACTCTCTGCGTGGGGGGTGCTCTGTGCACCATCCCTACGGAGGCGCTGTACACTATTTTTAATGTGTTGCCAATAGATTTAATGACCAAGCAATGTGCGGCCTTTTCTGCTCTGGCTGGAGAGACAATGTGGATGGCCATGCAGCCATCCTTAAGAATCTGGTTTCGCCTTCTTCAGACTATTGAGCTCCGACTGTCTTTTTCGATATGAAATACGAGGTTGCTTTTCGGGACAGGGATTATTGGTTGAAGGAGCCGCCGGACCTGAGCGATAGGCTGCAGATATATACGGCTACAAACTGGAGAATAAGGTGGGTAACGGTGTCTTTTCACCCTACCTAGGATAGAAGCTATCCTTTAGTCTACCCGATCATTGCAGCGTCTTTCAGGCGGAGGTGGCTTGTATTAACGAGGCCGTTGATCACCTGAAAAAGGCTGTTCGCGGCTATAACTAAATTTGTATTTACTCTGACTGCTGACAGGCTGCACTAAAAGCGCTTGGATCGATCACATGAAAGTCCAGGAAGGTAGAGAAGTGCCCCAAAATCTCTTAGCGATATCGCTGAGGAAACTTCCCTTAGTCTGGTATGGGTGCTTGAGCACTCGGATATACCGGGCAATGAGATGGCTGACGAACTTGCAAGAGAGGGCACATCCGTTCCGCTTTAGTCGTCCTGGAAGGGATTGAGCATGCCGCTCGCTACCTATAAGCTCACTTTGAAAGCGATCTTCCTTAGGGTAGCGGGTGTGATATGGAACACTCTTGAATCCTGCTACCCCACTAAGCTCGTGTGGCCTGAATGGGATGCGAGACGCACGAGAAGTATCCTTCTTTTTGGAAGCGTGGACATATCTCTGGTGGTTGGACATATAAACGGCCATATAGCAATCGGGAGGCATGCACAACGGCTGAGTGCTCCCTATAATGATTACTGCAGGAGCTGCAGAGACAAAGAGGAGATAGAAACAGTCGAGCATATTCTGTGCGATTGTGCTGTGCTTTGGCACACGGGGAAGAAATCTCTGGATCTCCCTTCTTTCACGATCTTTGTGATCTGGCTAAGTTGTATCCTACAAAATACCTGAATTTTGCTGAATCGACCTCTTGGTTTGAGTAGGGGAGAGATCCACGTGGTACCGCAACGAGACCTTTATAGGCCTAAGTGCCTCGCACCCAGGCATGCTTAACCAACGAACCGATATCATTTCGTTACGATAATTAACGTTAATAAACGAAACAAAGTCATTTCGTTTCGTTTATTAACGTTAAAAACGTCAAATTAGCGAAATGATTTCGTTTCGTTTTCTGCCATATCAAAACGAAATCAAATCGTTTATGTTGATTATTAATTTAAAACTATGCTGGCAAAGCTGATTGATGGCGGAGTCATTAAAGGTGAAAGCATTCGCCAAGCTGATTGCAACTTTTCTCATGAATTTTGACAGTACGAACATTTCTCAGAGTATTTTTGACATTACCACCAACGAATTACACAAACAAATTACATGGAGTTTGTGTGTGTATGTGCCCTCGTTGTTACCACCTTACGGCTTCACCATGGCTATAGCATTGCCAGCACAATTCAAACATAAAGTATCACGTTTTTGTTAACGTTTTTAACGTAAACGAAAGCTTTTCGTTTCGGTTAAAAACGAGATACAATTTATCTTGATAATTTCTTTATCGATAATATTTCGAAGTGTTTCAACGGAAACGGTGGAAATTTTTTGATAAACGATTAGCTTAACGTTAAGGTGCATCCCTGCTCGCACCGGTGGCCACTCTAACCTAACCTAACCTTCAGAAATTCTACACTTTTTGATAAAAAAACATTAACATGTGGCAACGCTGCCGCTCTCACATGGCATAAAAGTGAAGGCTGAACATTTTTCACATTGTGAATTCATACAAGTGAAAGATCTTTCTATTCCCCCATTGCCATTCCTACCTGTCAAATAATAGCTGACAGGGCTATCGCGAATGGCCAGAGTATGGAAGGAAGTTTTGTCTTTTGCTCGCCGTTATTAAACTGAAGTGCCATGAATCGCCCATTTGTGTTTCAAATCAGCTTTTCTTTTAATTGTGTATACGGAAAGTCAGACTACATATTGACTTTAATGTCTAAAATCTAGTTGTAAAATATGAGCAGCCAGTTAAGCAAACATTTTAAAATATGTAAATAATGCAATATATCAGTCGTCTAAAGAAATGTTTGAAAAACATTTACTATTGTTTCGTTGTTTTATTATCGTTGTTATGTTTTTTTTTTTAACCCTCGCCACTTGTATGAATTCGCAATAATGTTTCCGAAGTCGTACGAAGATCTTGAGAGCAACTCTGGTAGAGCCAATGAAAACTATGCAACATAACAATATTTTATAAATTACAACATATATTTTGTTTTTAATTATAAATAGTTTTATTTACAATTATTTTTTTTTTTATAATTTTTGTTGTTTCAGCTGCTGTTAAGATCAATTTGTTTTTGTATTTAACATACATTAATATTTATACCTACGATGAGATTAAGAAATGATTAATAGACGAGCAATTTTAACTTATCAACTACTTATAAAATTTAAAAATATATCAAAAAAAAATAAAAGGAACAAAAAATATTCTACAATGCAAATAAAAGTACAATTAAGATTTAACCATAAAAGTAAATGAATTTTGCATATAATGCAATCATCAATTTTTATGAATTTAATGTTAGTTAAAGCTTAAAATAATTGTAAAAACAATTTCATATAAATACATCATTAAATAAAATCTTGTTTTTAAATATTTAAGTTTAAATCAATTGATTGTTCGACAAAAGCATCTTTAGGCTTAAACTAAAACACAACAAACTTGTGCGCCTTCACAATCGGTAGCTGGTCGCTGTAGAAGCTCTGGGCAACGATTCATGCACATACCATAATGTTGTTCACAAGGTGCCGGCCTCAATGGCACTGCTCAAGATAAATTAATGTGGAAGATGATTTCAAGTTTGTGTTCAATCAAGGAATGCAATCAAGTTTGACGTATACGCAGATAAATGTTGAATTTCCATAACAATTAAACAACAGGGAATAAAACGGATTTATGGTGTCGTGGTAGGTGTTGGGTTAAAGTTGGGAACGAAATAATAAAGCAGAAGAAATTTAAGTATATATAGAGCTTGTTAGTGAGTGTGAAAGAAATAAAGCACATTATTTGTTAATAACGACTTTTCAAGGAATTATAATGATTGGATGATAGAATTTTGATTTGGGTTTGAGGTTGTGTTGTTTTCGTTTTTAGCTTAATGATTTTCAGGATTTACTGTCGAAAATTGTGTAAATGTTAGTTATGTATGTACCCAGCCAGTGTGCGATTCAAGTGTTTGTATTTATATTGTACTTACATTCATAGCAACACTCAACGCCACGATGTGTATTCGATGGGCATAATCCTCGATTTGTGGTCGGTTCCAAGCAGTCACTCGAGTGCACGCATAATCCACCAACCAAGGTGCATTCACGATCTCCTGGATATACTTTTACGCCTTGCAATACTAAAAAATAAAAGAAAATACATCTTTTTTATTCCCAGATAGAACATTTTTATTTATTTTTTACTTAGAAGCATTAACCGTTAAAATATTTTAAGCTGCTAAGCACTATATGCTACACTTTTTCTTGCTTGTTGAACGTGAACATCCCAAACAATAGGACATTCCGTTCATCACTCAACCCAATAGCTTCAATGTACGCCATTTCGCACATCCCACAGGTAGATCTATTGGCCTTAAGCATAGAGTTAACAAATGCAAGTTGATGAAATAGTTATATAACTAGCATCATATAATACTGGGCGTACAGATTACCTAGTGGCGTGCTTGCGTTTGGATGTGATATTGGGTGTCCAATCATATTGGAGTAGATGATAATAAAAAGATGAGTTGGAGAAGGAGGGCGCAACACTAGAAGCATTTACTATAGACATCACAACTAGACTGATCAAAAAGATGCAAGAATTACGCATGTTCAACCAAGCTCGAGGCTGTTTCAACGATCATGACCCACAAATAGGTTCCTCCTATCAATGGGTACCAGTTAACGGTCATCATGAGTAGGCCGGCCAATTTAACCGAATCTAACTAATTTTTATCTGTAAACAGTGACAGCACTGTCAAGATGCCGATATGATCGTTCTTACACCGATTACAGCAAGTACTTCGGTTTATCTTTGTACTTATCTTTTTTATTCACGCCACAGATGATTGATTTCAGTACCATTAGAATATGTCGTTAATTTAACGTTGTACATCGTTACCTAAATGTGCTGCTAGAATTAAAATATGCAGCATCAGCTGAAAGAAATCGCGCGATTGGAATTTGCCTTATCTGAAACCACGTATGTTTTCAAATGGCTATAAGAGTTCTTTTCTAATTCTGACTGAGCTGCTGTTGTTGGTCAACGTCATTTTGCGCAGCCATATAAGTTTTGTCGGAGAAACAAGTTCAGACATAACGGCATTCGTGCTCCTTTTCGGTGCTGTCGAAGATGGCTTTGAAATCGACAAAGTGGTGATGATTCTTCTTTTCGGCGGATTTTTCGAAAATTTGGGATATAGTGAAAATTTGGTCAATTATAGACTTACCCCAGGTATGAAGCCGTACTGATGAGGTCAACCAGCCAATTTTCGGTGGGCTAACATATGAATTTGAAATAGATATTCCTATATTTAAGTAGTTGAGTCGGGAAAAGAGGCGACAATTGTCGTTTTTCTTAAAAAGACCACGACAAAAAATTACCTGCTGTCATCAAGCAAAGAGTCGGCACATTTGTGCCTTTGCAACTACGGCACTGTTGGCACCCATAGCTTCGAAAAAGTAAAATACTTCGTTTACTTGGAAGCCAACATTAACACAAACAACAACATCAGCTCTGAGCTCCAGCGAAGAATCACTCTTGCAAATAAATGCTACTTTGGACTAGGTAGGCAATTGAAAAGTAAAGTCCTCTTCTGGCGAACGAAAATCATGCGGTACAAGTCACTTATCATTCCAAACCTGATATATAGTGCAGAACCATCTGCCATGACAACCAGTGTTGCCAGGTGATGAAAAAACAAGAAGCTAGATTTGCAAAAAAAAAAAAGTTAGAAAAAGCTAAATTTAGAAAAAAAGAAGCTAAAAAACGGCCAGAAATTTTTTTGGTTAATTCATAAAATTTTTTTTATATTTTAGTTTACACATTTGTAAATAAAAACTTATAAACATAACTTCAACATAACTTCTTGTTTCAAAACATATCAGGCACATTTTCCTTGACTAGCACATGGAATTACTTTAAATGATTACATATGTGTATATACATAAAAAAAAATATTACAAACTAATTATTTATATAAAATATTCCCCGTCTGAAGAATCAGAAGAGCTTAAGTCTGCGTATAAAGTTTGGCTATTTACCTAAATATGAGATCATCGGTAATTTCAAAATCCTTACAACATTTAGATACGCGTTTTAAAGAGCATCTAATATTAAGCAGCGCATTAAGCATTTTAATTTTTGGTTTGTTCCTTAATTTATTTTTCAGAATTTTCATGCCACTAAAAATTCTTTCAACCTCCGCGTTACTGAGTGGTAATACTAAAAAACTAAATATGATTTCGACAAGGTCTAAAAAAGGAGGTTCGTTTAATGCATTTTTATGTTCTAGGACTTCCGACCAAAATTCCATGGTGGAGTGTAAATTTTTCCATTGTATTGTTATAAGTTTTCGCCACTGCAGCTCTCTTAATGCTATTTGACTTGAAGAATAACTACACTTCTCTTTTTCAAAGTAAGAAAATACATCTGGCTTTGAAACTTTCAACGAATTTTCAGCAGCAAAAGAATTAATCTTTTGTAGAGAACTCATATTATTAGGTATTAGGTGTTCACAGTAACTATTGAAATTATTTTATTTTAGAAATTATTAAAAATACATTCGGACTAAAAAAGGCTAGAAAAATGTCACGAAGCTAAACCCAAAATTTCGAGGCTAAAGGCAGAAAAAAAAGGCTAAATCTAGCCTCGAAAAGGCTAACCTGGCAACACTGATGAGAAAAAAGTTCTTCGAAAGATTTACGGAACTCTACGCGTTCTAGAAGGCCAGTACCAAATTTATTTAATGATGAGCTGTACGAGCTTAGAGCGGACATCAACATAGTCCAGTGAATTAAAACGCAGCGGCTAATCTGGCTAGGCTATGTTATGCGCATGAAAGATGATGCTCCGACTAGAAAAGTCACTAGTCAACCCAACAAAGAAGCGACTGGGCGCGCCTTGTTGGATGGCCACAACCGTTCAAAAAGACTAAGCGCCATTTAAGTAAGTAAGTTATAAAATTCAAACTGTAAAAATGTTTGAAAACTCCCGAGTTTTCGGTCGTACCCTCATTTAGTTTTCTACAATCTAAGGTGCTGTTGAAAAAATACCTTGAAGAATATTTTTTATTAACATTTTGACAAATAAAACCAATGTCGCAATACATTTTTTTAATACGTCGTATATTTTGCGTCCGAACTTTTCCAAACAAATTGTATATTTTTAGTAACATTCGCCAGCTATTCCTCTCCTGTCAAAACTTTGAAACATACCTTATCTGAATGTAGATATGTGTAAGTAAATAGAACTATACTACATAGTCCTTTCCACTTTATCACACCTATTATTGAGAAAAGGATTACCTTCAGGGACTTCACTCTAGACAAGCCGGAGCCGAATGCTTATTACATGTGGGTTTAAGTGGACACTTGTGAAATTCGTGTGAAAACTAACGTAAAACCTAGGCGAGTGGTGACTTTTTTCTAAGTCAAATTTAAACTTCCGTTAAACTACAAAGCAGGTTTTCAGTCACAGTTTAAGGCCGTTTTTTACGGCAACATTGGATTTTAATTATCTAGATAATTTGTAGATGCAGCAATGGCTGCATTTTGTTTACCCAACAAACATGGATAACAAATTTCTACAGCCTTAGAAATATATTTATCTAGTTATGTAGCTGTTATCCAACCTAATTATCTAATTAGTCCTAAACCTGATAGTTCTCAAGTTGAAATTCAACATCATTTTCCAATCACTATCCAACCTTTAATAAAATATTCTTCTCCAAGTTGGTACCACCAAAGTCAACAGCTGTTCATTATGAGGAATAAATACCTGATTGGTAGCTGGAATGATGCCTTTCAAATTAAAAGTGTATTATACATGTTAAGTTATATTTTTGCGAAAATATTTTAGTATTATAATCATACATTTGAATCCAATAAGAGAACCACACTTGAGTACAAGTTGAAAATAGGATAGCTCCCTTTTCCAACTTAAGTAATAGCGCTTTTTGCTTTATAAAAAAAAAATTTTTTTTTTGCTGAGAACGTTTTGATTCTCAAGATCGACTACTGTTTCAAAACAACGATATAGATTTTGGAAGTATGTTAGTAATCAACATGAGCTCTAATGGTACTCAGAACCAAATGTTTATTGGGTATATTCGACGTCGTTGCGGACGAAATCAATTAACTATGTGTTAACTACAGTTTAACCCAGCCAGATCGGCTGCTTAAGCTCATCTTAAACTTCATTTTCATTTCATTTATTTCAAGTATAGAAAATAAGTTTAAGTTTAGTTTAACAGACAAACTGAGTTGAACCTATTCTGAAAACCCGGGCCCTTGGCTATGCGTCATAGTAACTGCACTTAGTGGACATGAATCAGCCTAGGAATTTAAGATGGTTGCCTATTGAAACTAGTGATGATGCATGCATGTAGAAAAAGCCTGTCCTCGGTGTACATATGAAAAAGAATTTTCAGCAGTTGTCATGGAAGCCCATATTACCAGGCCTGAAACTCCTGTTTTTTAATTATTGCATTGTGTGATTGCAAAACTTAAACTTGTTTACAAGAATCAAAGTAGTCACAAACAACACAAAACAATAAACGCAGCAAACCAACAAGCCCACGAAGAAGGTCAAACGACTCGAATTACTTACTTTTACCTGCCTCAGTCAGCCACACAAATCGATCGGTAAGAACCACCGTCGGTTCTGAATGAACACACAGCACATACACATCAATTTTACCAATATCTGCTAATGTACCTACGAACTATAAATACAAGAAAAACGACAACAACAGATCAGAATGAAAATCGACACTGATCATGGCACAATGCCGAAACCGTTTTGTCTCGGAACCAAATTTGACAAGGGATGACGGAAAATTATTCCAATATACATCATACACCCTGTTGGAAAATCATCAAAAAATACCTAAAAAGTTATATAATTTTTCAAGTATATCTCGAAGATCTGCTGCATATATACATATCACTGCATACAAGACACCCCAAAATAGTAAGTTACATACAAAAAATCGATTATTCGTACCCTTGGGCTCTTGCGAGCCTATAACATTTTTATAAGAAGTGATTTAGAACTTTCCAATTATTTTATAGGAAAACGGAACACAACTGTGAAAATTTTAACAATGAAAACGATTTTTTTTCACTCCTTTTCGGGTTTCGTCAACTTTGTTGGAACCTGTAAGCACTAATTTATAAAAAGTGTGGAAATTAATTATGTGTTTAATGAGTATTCATTTTCTTTGTATATGCTAAAAACAGACTGAGTTATTCAAATTTAAATGAAAACAAAATTTAAAAAAATTTTAATTGTATCAAAATGACTAAGAAATGTTTACCTGTTGTTTAAGTTTAGAATCATTCTCTTCAGACTAATATGACTGTAACTTCTTGTAGTTACCAACCGATTTTAAAAATTTTACCAGTTTTGAATAGACTGTTTTAAGGATATATTTGAACATATATGTATATTTACCCAACAAACCAATTAATCAAAAACAAATTGGTTTGTTTAGTGATTGCACACAAATGTACACGTAAATCGTAAAAAGTGTGTATGTAACTTTAAATAATGAAGTTTGATCCATCAAAAACTGGATAATTACCAACCATGTTATAGGCTCGTAAGGTACGAATAATCAGGTTTTTTGCCCGTAACTAATGATTTTGCGGGTGTCCGAAGAAAATCTTTTACGCAGTCTTTCTTAAATCTTCGAGATCTACTTGAAAAAATGGTAAGACCTCCCAGGTATTTTCACTTTTCTTTTCTGTAAGAATGTATTCTTAGTAGGCTACTGCAGTTATACATCAGAGTTCTCTACATTCGGGTTTCCTCTAAAATAACTGTTCCACAGTTGCGTCATATAACAAATAAGTACTAACCGGTATTTAAAGCATGAAATCTACCAAATATGATTATTCAAATTTATTTAAATTTCGTTTATTAATAACAGGGCTAATGTTCATAAATATTTCTATTTTAGGCACATACATACATATATATAACCAAAAGAGCAAACAAATTAAAAAAAGGTAAAAATCGGATCAGTAGCCTCGCACCTTAAACACTTGAAGTGTTCCTCAGGGCTCTATTTTGGGTGCCTTGCTATTAAGATATTTGTTAATGACATATTTTTAACTTGCAAATACGCTACCCAAGGACGCTTATGCTGATGATATTCAGCTGTATCATTCAGGTCTCCTTGTTAATGTGGTTGTTTAAAATCTAAATAAAGATATAGACTCCATTTCTCGCTGGGCTACTCAGAATTATCTTAGCCTAAATGCAGCAAAATTATATGTCCTACCCACACATAGTCGGAAAGTTATAGTCTAAGACATTCCAGCTGTTATTCTGAACAATTATGCACCAAAGTGGTCAGTAAAGTTACCAACTTGGGATTCATAATCAACTCTTCTCTTAGCTGCATAATCTGGCGCTACAATTGATTTTAACTATTATTACATACTCTAAGCTCTGAGTTAGTATATAGTAGACTTTATTCTAGTTCTTCTCATAAAATAGACGTTCTATCTAACCACGTTTCCCGATTTGTTTATGAATTGCGTAAATTTGACCATATTTCAGCGTGGAATGTTCCGAATATATGAAATCCAGAAACTGTATTTTCTTATATCGGCTTATTCACTGTAAAACACCTCGGTATCTATATGATAAAATCACATTCCCCAGATCGGAGTGCTCCTTGGAGTTAATACTTCCCACATTTAAGTTTAAAAATTCGGTAAGACTGCTTTTCATTAACGCCGTTCGTAGTTGGAACTCAATTCCTTATTTTGTAAAAAGCCAGTTTAACAAAGGTAACTTCAAAAAACTGATCTACAGCCATTTCTCTGCTAGTCAATGAATCATTATATTTTTAAGAGTGACTTAACTTCAGGCTGTATGTTCTACACAAATTTGAATCTTAGAAAATAATTGTTTGGTTTTATGAAATTTTATTTTATTTTTATTTATTTATTTATTTTATCGGCCCTAGCAAGCCAGGATTAGTGGGGTTGCTGGTTTTTTAATTACTTATTTGCATTACTTTTAAGATATGATATATCTGATATCTCAATTTTATTGTTTCCACACGCATTTGCTTACTTATTTGCATTACTTTTTAGATATGATGTACCTGATATCTCCATTTTATTGTTTCCACACGCATTTACTTACTTATTTGTATAACTTTTTAGATATGATGTACCTGATATCTCCATTTTATTGTTTCCACACGCATTTGCTTACTTATTTGCATTACTTTTTAGATATGATGTATCTGATATCTCAATTTTATTGTTTCCATACGCATTTATATTTTTAATAATTTTAGTACTATGATAGTAGAACACATAAAAGACTAAGTCTTAGTGTACTAATGTTTAATTAGTAAATAAATACAAATACAAATACTTTTACCTTGCCCTAATATATTGTGAGTTTTAAGTGAACTTCATTAGTATTACTACTGTTTATTAGTTACTTAATAAATTTATTAAATTGAATTAAAACAGCCAGCAAAATACTCAGGCTTAAACTAATACACAGCAAACTTCCCCGCCTTTACAATCAGTAGCTGGTCGCTGTAAAGCCGGGTTGCAACGGCTCATACACTCTCCCAAATGTTCGCTGCAGGGTGCGTGCTTTATTTGTGCTGTTTAAAATTATGTATGGAGAAGTGGGCATACGAGTATATGAAGATGTAAAAATTCCACGTGATTTTGTCAGGGCGGCATGCATTTAGGTTGACGTATTTGATCAATGTTAGATGAGTAGATAGCAGATTAGTGGCATATGACAGGTTTTGTTTGAGAAAAAAATATAAAACAAATAAAAAGAAAGATAACAATCAGTCAAATTGTATAAAAACTAATAGCATATAATGAGGAAAAATGATACACATCTCCGTTTCTATTTCGACTGCTGAGTAGAATATCACCCTAGTTCGACTGATATTTAAAAACGCCGTACCTCAGAAAATGTTTGATAAGCACCTTATTCCAGAATTTGTTCCAAGAACGCCCTGTCTCAGAATTTTTTCAAAAACCGCCCATTGATGATAGGTACGACATTTATAAAGAATTATTTGAGGTGGCGCGTTCTTTGACTGAAATCTGAAGAACTTTCAATCAACCTTAAAATACTAAAATTAACCTTAAAGTAACATAAAGTAATGTGAAATACCTTGCTTTGAAAAAGCTGTCAAAGGATTTGTGATTTACCATTCGAGATATTAATAACAAAAATAACATAAATATATTTAAAAATAAAATAATTAAAAAAAAAATTTAAGTTAAACGGTTCTATTGAAAACAATACTTACATGAAGTAATAATAGTATTAAAAGCTAGAAAATAATTAGGTAGGTCCTAGGTACTAGTCATCACACGCCTCATCAATCTAGGGCGTTGATCAGACAATTAATTAAAAGCGTTGGGCGCGTGATTATTATTGCATTGTCATCAGGTTCTGAACTATATTCCAAGTTTCAAGCTTGTAGCTTATCGGGAAGTTACTTAAATTTCAATTACAAAAAAGTGCCGTCCAGCCTGTCATCAAGTCAACTTAAATAAAACCGTTTAAACAAATAAACACGCCGTAGCATACAGTGGCGGATCCAGGCTGCTTTTTGAGGGGGAGAGGGGGGGGGGGGGGGGGGTAGAGCGATTTCAGTCAGTAATTGCTTCTCCCAATAGCTGATGTGTTCACATCAAGATACTTTATATGTGGAAATACAAGACAAAACAACAAGGGAAACGTATAGCAGACCGTTATTTTTAAGGGGTAAATTTATTAGTATTTTTTTGAATCGTTTAATAATTTCATACACATATTTGGTTCCATTTAGTTATTCAAATTAACAATAGTACATCCAATTTTTTGACATCATTTTTATCTTCTGCATAGTTCATATTCACACAGTAAATTTAATTATATGCTTCCCTTTTTTTTAAATATCTTTCAATTATATGATCAATATCAATCTCAATATCGAAATGGGTATTTAAAAGTGCAAGACCAGTGAGTCTGTTCTCGGACATTGTGGACCGTAACCACATTTTCAACCGGCGAAGTGTCAAAAAACTCCTTTCAGCACAAGCATTGCTAGCTGAAAGCGTGGCCAGAATTTTGATAAGAGTATTTATTGATGAAAACGCATATTCATTGCAATCATTTAAAACTTTTTCAGCTGATAGTGGAATTAATTTTTTGTGTTGCTTATCAGACCAGCGTTCTGACCCCACTTTGTACTCTCCATCTAAATTAAATTTGTTTTGCTCCAATAAGAGATGCGTATCGTTTACCAAAATCTTGGAAAAGCTCTTTAGACAAATTCTTTTTTTGCAGTGTATTATCTTTGATGATTCGCGATGGGAGTAGCAAATTAAGATTAAAAACTTGTAATGTATCTTCAGGTAATCTACCTTGTAAATCAAGAATAATATGACCAAGAAGAGGTATATAAATTGCTTTTCGATAATACTCTTCAGCGTCTGATGAAGTGTAATTCACTCGATGTATTTGCTTTTTGGCAATTCGTGGGAGGACAATATCAAACTTCAACCCATCTGCTAAAGCGACTATTTTTTTGTAAAGTCCCGAAAAACGACTTCCTGCTTCAAGTCTATGGTTTTTTAATGTTCGCAAAGTGTCAATCAATGCTTCAGAAGCTTGATTCAAATCTATTGACGGTGTTTGCAAAAGTAAGACCACTAGGTCGTGTAAGAGAAAGTACATTGCTCAAACAAATCATTGAAATCACGAACTCTGTCTCGCAAATAGATTTCAACATTGAGCGGGCCTCAGTACTTGTTGTTGAATCTTGCCAAGTAGAAATTTCTTGAAACGAAGCAACAATTTTTGTGATGTTTTCTTCAAGCTGCATTATGCCATCATATTTTTCAGACCAGCGCGTTTCACATAGTCCACTTAATGATTCCTGCAGATGTTTTTTGAAAACTATGGTACGTTTCGGAGACTGTTTTGGAAAAGTGATAATTTTTTCATCAACGCAATACAATCCTTTGTTTGGAGAACTTTCGACGTTTTCATAAGCGACTTATTAACACAATGGTTGAAACACGGACAATGATTAACATTGGTACATATTTTAATAAGTTCCTGCACGGCTCCCTTAACTTCTGATGTCATTACAGAACATCCATCCGTTCCAATTAGAACGCAATTTCGAAGGGTAGTCCTAAATTATTAAATCACTATGTGTGCCAAGGCTACACCTGTCCATTTTTTCTCCTTTAAACCATCCTCTTTTCGGATCGAATCGTACGCATCAAGAAAAGTTACAAAATCTTCTCTTATATTGCCATCATATACGATTCTGAATAAACTTTATTCAATAAAGTAAGGTTAGATTCAGTATGTTATCAACAGTGCAAATATTTCTGAGCATTGGACTGATTTGCATGAGCATTCTTACTATTGAGCGCTAATATTAGTTGAAAATTGATACTCAATTAAAGTATGCATACAAAAACTGCATTATGAAAAGTAACGATCAAATATCCATCATTATATTTATACAAATATTGCATAAAAATATTGTTTCTGGGGCTTCGTCAAAAAAATTTTGTTCGGAACAAATTTTGGAGGGGAGGCGCGATCGCCCCTTATCTCTCTCCCCCCTCCTCAAACCCGCTACTGGTAGCACAGAGGTTCGTGTCTCATTTTGAAGCGAGTTATTTAATCACTGCCTTCTTCAATAATTGCCGCTATATGGGTCTCCTTGCGCGCCTAGTCTAGAGAGTTACAAACATACAAGTGAAGCTGATATAAGCGTGTTAATAACTAAAGTAACTCATCTTTGACTTATTTTGTTTTGTTGATTTCCCGAAAGGGTGAATAAATGATGTATATTGGAACGATTTTCCGTCAAATTTAGTTTCGAGACAAACTGGTTTCGGCGTTGTGCCATCATCAGTGTATATTATCGAATGAAACCAAATTTGACAAGGATGACATCATAACTCATCTTTATTTCATGAAGCTGATTTAAATACGAATTTATAAAAGCTCTATATTGTTATTATTAAATGTATCGAACAGTGTCGAACTGTGTCCCACTCGTGACAGAAAAAGTGGAAAATTGTTATACTAAATTTGCAAGTCGTTCTTTTATTTCATATTTGTTATGCAATGTTTAAAACTTGTTTTAAAAATGTTCAACAATTCAGCTTTGACTTCTATGAAGTTGTTCAGGAATTACTCAACAATGAAATATGCCCTACCCGTGTCAAATACCCAGAAACATTTGTTAGAAACAAGTAGTTGAAGTTGGTTTTTTCATGGCCCTTCAATCTGAATCAAAACCTTAGGAAGTACAAATTTATAGAATTTTTCGTAACTCAAAATTTATTTAGCACATGAACTGATTCCATGACTTAAACCATATTTTGAACCTTTGGAAAACTTAAAATTTAAATTAACAAGTTCATTAAATGCTTTTAATTGAAACAAAATTGGGTCAAAATATTTCACTTGTAAAGCAGCTGTGATTGCTTTGTCTGTTATACTTCAATAATAGCAGCTGTTTTGGTTTGAATAAACCTACGTTAATATTAGGGTGTTCGATTATTCGAATTATTTCGAAAGTCAGTTTATAAATTATACGCAAAATGCCACTTCTAAAAAACTGGTTTCAAATTTAGCAGGGCAGTAGCTATTTACTAATATTTTCTAAAATTTTGAAAATACTCTGCAGAAAAAAGCGGAGACAGTCACGCAAACTGGTGCTAATCGGATGCACGGCGAAACATTTGGTATCCACACTTGTATCAACAGCGCTGAAGTGGTGCTAAATATATTTTCAAAATAACCTACGATCGAACCAGTAAGGAACTCACTCAAAAAAGATAAAAGTGGCAGTTGGAATCACTGCGAGGGGACAGATTTAGAACCAGTACCGTCTCTTAGTGCAACAGTTTTATGTTAGCTCGGCACTAGCTTGATACGCTGTAGAGTATACCTGTAGGCATTCGTTTTCCCATCCACTTAAAAAAATTATAAGCCCATTCGTCAATAGAAGATAAAAATTGGGAATGCAAGGCATTTGGCCAAGAATCGGTAGTTCAGAAATGTTAATTTTTACCTTAATTCTTAACACGCTTATATTAGCTTCACTTTTACGTATGTTTGTAAATCCCTAGGCTAGGCGCGCAAAAGAGAGTTAGACCCATCTAGCGACAATTATTTGAGACTCGCGGCAGTGCTTAAATAACTCCATACAAAACGAGTTGGGCTAAGGTGCTATCAACATCAAATATCTAATTTTTTTAGTTTTTTTTAAACTAAACTTATTCTCAGCATTATTTGGTTGGTTAGAACTTGCAGGCCAATAAATACTCCACAATCACATAGTGTTCCCAAAGTTAGTTTGGCGACCAAGTATAAAACCTCAACTAAGTATCAGAACTTGTATTATAAAATAATTCTGTCCGCTTGGAAACATGAGAAGCTTTCTACGATTAACTCTACCTGCTAGGCCTCATAGCTGGCCTTATCCTTATTACTATACTGCTGTAACCGTGCATTATTGGCGTTTATGAAAAAATTTCGGAGATAGAGCGTTCTTGACTCAAGTGGGGAAAACATTTTAATAATAGGGGAGTTCAGGACTTCATGCAATAGTCTAGCATTATTGTATTTGCAAACTGGTGTAGTATTTTTACGCAAAACAGTAACAAATTTAAGGATATCCTACGTTATGACAAAAACGCTAAATCTAAAGCCATCGTTTTTTTTCAACATTGAATAGGAAATCAGCAACTTTCAATACAAAAAATTATGTGAAAATAAAAACTTTAAAATTGAAAAAGTTTTTCACAATCCGTAGCTTATACATATGTGCTATTGCATCGTTTCCAATATCAAATGCATAAAACTCTGAATCATCTTAAGGTTTTCTTAAAAAAAAAAATTGAGATAGGGTGTGTTTGAACTGTCAGCCGGTATCAGAATAAATTACACCCACGTATCGATATATAAAATATCCAATATAGTATTTTTCTAATAGGAGCATCGCCCAACTAGTTTTTTCTGAACAAACTTATAATAATGCAAAATGGCAAATGCTTAAAGAAAAGCTTAAAAGCTGCGAAACCTTCACAAATACCCTTTTCTCAGAGCCAAAACCCAGTATTTTATATTTACTTCACTTGAACTTAGATTTCTTTAATTGTTTTTATTATCTTATTCCATTATATTCATTACAACAAATAAATATTACAAACAACGTTAACACAAATGAGAACTCGTGAATGCAGTCATAAAAATTTCAAATAGGTTTTTTTTGTAAGGCATTCCCAATTCGTATTACCACTTGGGCTAATGATAACTATAACGAAACATGATACCGCACAATACGATTAATGTTCAATGGAATGAGCGGATTATTCATTGGGCAGGTAGAATTTTTAATTTTTAGGCAGAATTGTAACTGTTTTGAGGTTTTATTTCTCAAAGTGGCATATTTTAAGATTTTTTGCCAGAAGAGTTTGAGAATACTTCTTGATTATTTTATGGGCCTTCTTCGTAATTGGTTTTATTTCAAGATTACTGACGAGATTATTCCGGAACTGAGTTGTTGGAGACAATTTTAATAATTTTGGGACTATTTTTATGGAACCGCTTTCGAAATAATTTCAGAAACACTTCGGTACAATATCTTAAATTGAATTTTTTTTCGCGATTGGCTAGCAGTTCCTGAAGTACTTCCAGCGTTGTCTCAAAATTATACTTGTTTCAAAGTTATTGCATAACAACCCGAAATAAACCGGGAGTAATGCGAGGATAATAACCCTGCAAAAAATGTGATTACTCTTGTGAATCTGGGATGAGTCGCAAACGAGTATGCGACTAATGCCAGTTTTGAACTCTTTCTATGCGTTGGATTGTTCCCTTTTGTTTGAGCATGTCCTATGAAGAGACTAATTGTATCCATTTATACCCGAACCGGAACGATAGGACCAATCCCCTTTGTACCCATATGAAGACTAATCCCTTTTCCTATCAAAAAGTATGGTACGAAGCCATTTACATTGTAAATGCAATATTAAAACTTGCAAAAGATTGTTAAATACATCTAGGTAAGGAAATTATTAAGTCGCCAACTCATTTCAAGAGATTTAGGTTCGGCATAAGGTTTCAAACTTTTCTTAAATAATTCGAAACAATCACCTTAAATATTTCAATTTTACTCGTTCCGTTGCCGTGTTTTGTTTTAATGTTTTTAAAAAGAGTTACAGAGGTTTCAAACTGACTAATCCCAACTGTACCCAAAAGGGACTAGACTCTTTTTAAAGACTAATCGCACAATTTTTCGCAGGGAATAAACCGAATGAAGACCCTCATATAAAAAGTCCAAAAGCGATCAGAACATGAGCTCGAAATAATTCGTAAATTAATTCAAACGATCTTGCTGTTGTAAAAATGCAATGTTTTTCTAATTTCGTTAACCAGGGTTATAGGCCGGGCAAGTCCTGAACCACTAAAAAAACACCACCAAAGGAAACGTTAAGATGGATGTTGTCCAAATTCTAGTCGGAACCGTTTAGAGTAACTCAATACTGTAAGGGTCCAGTGAGTATTTTGTTTGTTATAAAAAAAATAAATGTTAAATAAGATTAGAGGATTTCGTCCCGATTAGCCGCGTTTTTTTTACACGCGTATACTTTTACGTTTGCGTAAAAAAACGCTTATCCTCGCTTAGATAGTGCTTAGGAGACCCACCTACCTGCAGTGGTTAAATAACTAGCTACAGAACAGGGTGTACCTAAGATCGGAGACACAGACCTCTGCTGGCCATATTGTATAACATATAGCTGAATCAGTTGCGATGAATTGTGGATTTCAGTTACACGTGAGTATAATGCGTATTGAAATTTAGTAGTATTAATTTTATGCGCAGCAATTCCAGAGGTGTATTTAAAGTTTGACGCTTAGCAGCCCATATAAAGTTTAAGCGTAAGCGTCTATAGATGTAAAAAAAAACTGCTATTTTAAATGTATTCTTCCAAATACATAGATATTAGTTGTTACGAGCTCTGCCTACCACACCGAGGATCATGAGTTCACGCTCCGAGAAAAGCAACATCAAAAATTTAGAAAAAAGTATTTTCAATTCAAAAAATGTTTTTTTAAGCGGAGTCGCCTCCCTCACCAGTGATGTGACCAACACTTCGTTTGTATTTCTACCATGAAAAGCTTCTCAGTGAAAACCCATTTGCCTTGCAGATTCCGTTCGGAGTCGTGGTAAAACTTGCAGGTCCCGCCCCACCAATTTGAAGGAAAACGGAGCACGACGAAAATTTGAAGACAAGCTCGGCTTAAATCACTTCTTTTCTTTAAACAAGCCGTTTTGTTTCTAAGCAGCCTTAGTCTACTTTTTCTAAAATTCTGAATACTCATCTTGTTACGAGGGATTACTGCATGTACTAAAATTAGCACCCGAAAATTATTTTTTTTAGAGGACTTATGTCACTTCTAAAAACCGTCCCAATTATTATTAATAATATTTATGATTCCATTGCAAATCATTGCACTGCAATCATTGACTGACATAGTCTATTGAAATGTATACGGTTGAAAATTTTGATCTTCAACTTTTTAGTCTACATATATGGCCAAACTTTTTTTGATTTTAAATGCAGACCTTGTAAAGTCTAAAACGAAACGAGCTCATATGACCGGTTTTGAGTTGAAATATTTTGGTTTCCATATTTCAAACTTCTGGACTAAAATTTAAATCCAAATATATTTAAAATCTTCTCATAGTTTATACTATAGACCAAAAAAGTTTTAAAACGCAGTACTATTTGGTTTTAATTTTAAACTTTTTATCGAAAATTATACTTTTCAATTGTCTGGACTAAAATAAAACCAAGATACCTTAAAAATTGCTTAAATTATTTAGTGATTTTGAAAGTAAAATACAAAAGCTTAAAATCAGCAATAAACTTTGCTAGGTGCTTGAAGAAATCACAAGAATTTTTTATTATGGTTTCGTACAATGACATAAACATAATAACAACCAGCAAAAGTTGTTTTTAAATACAGTAAAATGTTTCGTTTTTGTTAAAATTTTGAATATTGAGGGCACTTTTCATTCAATTTTTTCTTATGAGGTAGTTTTAGTTATACCCGGCTAGATGTCGCAAATTGTGTATTGATTATTTTCATGCTGCTAACTGTGAAATTGAAATTCACTTTATCCATAGCAAAACAGAAAAGTCTAAATAATTGCACAGTATTAAAAAAAAATTGTTCATCACAAAAACGATAGATATCGACAAAAAACAGACGTTATAAAATTTAATGGGAAATACTTTACGGAAACTAAGACTCTGCTTATTAAGTTTTGAGGTGCATCTTTGTGTGTCCGTCTTTGAATGTTTCAAATATTTTAACTAACTACAATGCAACTTCCAGAATATTTGAAATCACGGCACAATATAATGTCAACTTTCACTATACGTTATTTTTAGTTATTTCAATTTTATGTTCCGGAGCTTTTTTATGTTTTCAGTTGTTCGTTCGTATAAGATTTAATTTTATTAGAAATAAAATAATATAAAAATCATGCAATAATTTCGAGTACACAACACTCACAATAATACTCCGGCATTTGGTCGATCTCATTATCATCAGTGCCGGCACTGATGCCATTTATCGCCAACTGTGCGATAACTAAAACACTCAGCAGATATGAATACAGCTTGCAGGACATGATGATTTTTGATAAAAATATATTGTTTTTTTTTTATTCGTTATTTGTTGCTTTATAGGAGTGTTTAAGCACAATTTACTTTTGGATATTCACTGCACTAGTTTTTGAAATTTAGTGGTAGATATGCAAAAGAACACAGCCAAATTCGCAATTCTCTAAATTAAAAATTTTTTGTATTTCTATATTTTGTTTGTATTTTCAATACTTGTCGGTGCGCCAGCTCGTTCACAACTGAATATTCTAAATTATGTGTTGTTTCCTTTTAAACAAATTTCCAAATTAATAGCAAGAAAGAATTAAATTAAATTTTTAACGTTGCGCGTTTTTGTTTATATGAATTTTGTTTTGTTTTAATGTGTCTTAATGCATGTATGTCTTTTTGTCGTTTGTAAAGCGGTTCGCGCCTTCCTTTCTCTTTCTAGTTTGCTGTGTTTTTATTATTGTTGTTTTTTTTTTTTTTTTTGTATAGTTCAGCAAATTTTTTTTTATTCTATATATTTTTTTCCGCACAGCGACTATAAGAAACCAAGCTGTTTTACGCTCCGTTGCAATTCAATGAATGAATTTCTCAGTCCAAATAAATGGTAAATAATGCCGCTGGGGCTGAGCTGAGGAGTCCAGTAGACTACTCTTTTGTTTTGGTGTTTTTGTTTTGGCACTCATTTTCAAATTCGCAAAACTGACGATCATCACCAGTGTTGCCAGAAAAAAATTTTTTTGGGCCCAGAATCTAGAAAAAAGGGCTAGAAAGAGTTAAATTTCAAGAAAATCCAAAACCCGTTGCAAAAAGTGCTAAAAGTATATGTATATTTTACAATGTAAGTTTTCACATTTTTTTCAAATCAAATTTAAACAAAGTAATAAACAAGGCACAGTAAACTAAAAACAAAAATATAAGGTACAAGAGAGGTACATAAATAATACTATTTTTATAGTTCATTTTATATTTTTAAATAACAAAAATACGTTTTTCATTTAACTTTTGTTTTGCCATTTGGCGGTAAGGTATCGTTAAAAAGTAAGCAGTAATTTTCACACTGCTATGATGACGGCGCGGCTATAGGTTCGCCAAAAATACGACTTGCCATAATTTTGGCCGATTAAAATTAACTTAAATTTTTTCCAATTTTTGTTGTTATATCGGCCTACTGATTTGTAAGATCACGGGTTCGAATCGAGCTCAAGGCCTAACAATAATTATTTTATCATTATTATTGCTATGATAAATTTTTTCTTAATTGAAAAAAATATTAAATTAGAATAGAAGAAAGTATTAGGATTAATGAAGACAAACAAAAAGCCGCTGTGATGGCTGAATGGTTATAGCAGCGGCGTCTAAACGTTGCCGATGAAGGAATTCAGCAGTTCCCGAAATGGATCTATACAACGAGCTTTGGCAGTTGTCTAATTTTTTCTTTCTTCTATTCTTATTTAATAATTTTTTAGATTAAGAAAAAATTTATCATAATAATAATAACGATAAAATAATTATTGTTAGGCGTTGGGCTCGATTCGAACCTGCGATCTTAAATTCTTTCCAATTTTTTTACTCAATTTTTAACGTCCTACGGGTGTACAAATCACCATTAAAATACACGTGTCGATATTCATGTTTATGTTTGGACGAGAAATTTCGTCGTCAGAAGATGAATTATTATTATTGCTACACTCATAAATATTTTTTGTGTTCATTAATTTTAAGAAATCGTTGTTTATTTCAAAGTCATGACAGCATTTATTCAGCCGTTTAAGACCACTTCTTATTGTCAGAAGCGAATTCAACATAACTAAATTCATTTTGTTTCTGTGTTTGCTTTTAATCAAATTCATGTTTCATAACGTTCTTTCAACTTCAGCATTACTTAGTGGCAGCACAAAAAATGTAAGTACAAAATTGACAAGCTTTTGGAATTAGACTGTTATACTCTTTAAAATCAAACCAAAAACTTAATATGAAGTAAAATTTTTCCAGTTTTGGAGATAGATATTTTTCTATATTGTGCGACAAGCGTTGCTTTAATTGCTCTATTAATTTAATTATGAAGCCGCGACATATATTACGTATCTTTCTTTCAATGAATTCGTCTGTACGTATATCTTATTTTTTAATTCGTATATATTTTTCAAAGTTATAATGAAAATAAGGTACCGGAGACAAACATTTATTATAATCTGAAGTTAAAGGGTAAGGGTCGAAACTCTTAGAAGGTGACACTATGCTGTTGCACAAGCTGGAAAGCAAATGTACAACCTCATTGCACAGTTTATTGATTAAAGTTTTTGTTATCAGTTGAGTACCGAGTTGCCACATCATACATAACGAAATAAATAAAATAAAATTTCAACACACATAAAACACATTAGAAGTTTCACAATACGTATTGCCGAAATAGATTTTTAGCCAAAAAGAGCAAACATTTTAGAGAGAGCCAAAAAAGTGCTAGGTTCTAAACCGGAATTTTTGGAGATAAACGAAAAAAAAGGGCTAGATCTGGCTCCAAAAGCACCAAAATGGCAACACTGATCACTACCATAGCAAAAGAGAGCAACAACACTCGTGGGAGTGCATTGTTTAATTGGCGTTTTGTTTTAAATTTATTAGCAGATTTTGTGTGTATGTGTTTGACTATTAATATTTATGTGGGCGTTTGAAGATCAGTGAAAATCTCATCAATTTTCGAGAGTTATCAGTGAAAGGAATCTTATTTGATTTTTCTTATTTGCTCATTTCCTTGTTTTTTTTTTTTTTTTTTTGCTTTCATTCAAACAAAAATTTGATTTAATAGTTGTTAATTGCACGACCATATAAAATATTAGGGCGGGTCGATTTAAAAATCGCTCATTGCTCTGTGAAAATCGTATTCTAGGGATCAAAATAAGAAACTTTGCCGAAGGAACCATACCTCTAAAACGAATTCTGATGTCCCCCCCCCCCCCCCTTTGGGTCGAACTTTTGGGTAGGGGAAATTTCAATTCTACCTGCTGTGTCTTGTGGTGGCTTAAAAAAAACAACACAAGCAATTTTACGATCTGCAATTGTATCACAGTGATACCTTCATTTAAAACGGTTGAATAAAAAACCCACACAACTATGTTTACGACATGCAAATGCATCACAGTAATGCCTTGGTTTTAAAAGGGGGTTGTAAAAACGCTAATTTCTAATAAGTTTTTTTAATTTCTTTTCTATTACTGAGTTAAATTCATTTTTTCATTTACATATGTTCTGACTAAATAAATTTCTAAAGAGAAAAACAAACTCCAAAAAGAAAAAACATAGGCATTTCAAATTGGGATTTTTCAAAATTTGCCCCTACGACCCAAAGGGGGGGACATCAGAATTCGTTTTAGAGGTATGGTTCCTTCGGCAAAGTTACTTATTTTGATCCCTAGAATATGATTTTCACAGAGCAATGGGCAATTTTTTTGCCTCCCCACAAATCGACCCGGCCTAATGAATATACATATGTACATATGTATGTAGGTACGTTAGTACTTAAGAATATTAGGGTGCGCTACCGAAGTAAAGTTTCGAATTTCGCACCACTCCCTCTCCTCTATCTCTTTATGTGCTCATAGCTGGAGAAGCCGGGGTGTACCGGGACTTGAGCCTAGTACTTTAAGTGAATAATCGTATTTGTATATATGTAAGTAAAAAAATGTGTGATGATAATAGAACTATGAACTTTGTATACTGGATACAAAAAAACTGATTTGAATTTTTAAGTCCCTGTAAAAAGTCAGAGGTTTTGACCTTATGCGACTACCCTTAACCGTCACAGCACGGGACCAAAAAGTATATGTTACGTTTTTGACTTTGGTATTACCGTTTGAAGGGTTGAGACTGGGAAAAATTATTTATATGATTTAGAAGAACCACCCGTTTGTTCTTACATTCATTTATATGTATGTCCTTTTGTAGGTATATAAATTAATAAGCGACAATTGAAGGCATATCGCCACCCATATTTTTTCATTAAATCAGCATCACATCTGTGTCATGAGACCAAAGCCATCACATGGCCTTAACCAACACCATCTTCTTCAATACATACACACATATAATATAACTAGTATGAGAACAATTTATAAACCAGATTTCCGGTTATGTTGGGTTTTAATTAAGCACCAATGAACAACAACTTAAGCAAAGAAATTGTGGGAGTATTTTGCGGTTGTGTATGCATTCATGAACATATTTGAAAAAATGATTTATGTTAGTTGTTTTAATCGAGGATCGAATGCTCCTAAGGTTTCCCAAATACAGATATATGTTATATTGAGGATATTTTGATAAAACCTCGTATCTCGTAAAAAAAGTTCAAATAGTTAATACAAATTTATTTAAAAATAAAAACAGCTAGATATCTTAAAGTGGCGGTCTTGTGGAAAATATGAACGAACGGTAACCTTTTTGAATACTTTAAAATATTCCAAAGGATCAGAAACTAGCCAAGACATACACTGAAATCACGTTATCACAATTTTTATTTTTAATTTTAGTGTATGTGATATATAAGACACTATAACTACAATTTTAAAAATTCAGACTATTTGGATTAAGCCCCATCCTTTCCTGCTTTTATTTTGATATCTCGCAAAACATGTTGGATAAAATATCAATGTATCTGCTTTTATATATATTATTAGTTTAATGAAGAAGAATGTTCCTCAAAAAACTGACTAGCCATTGAACTGATTAGATCAATTAGCTTGTTTGAGACTTGTTAACAAAGACCATTAACGTCACGTCCGATATGTACAAAGAATGTTAAAGTAAACATCTTCTCGGGAAGTACAGTGGTTCCCCCAGTGTAAATATTGGTTAAATTTCAAGTGGCAAAATAAATAGAGAGAATGGAGTCCAGCAAATGGATTTTAGTATTCTCCTCAAGGTTTGCTTAACTTAAGTACTCGCGCTCTTGTTGTTCTTTCATCTTCTGCGAGTATATGAAATTTAAATTTACACATATACATAACAATTTAAACAATATTTTGTATGCAAACTGTGTATAAAATTGCTACAACAAGGGATTTTACCGGCAAAACAGACAACGTTGAGTAGTACGCAAATAGCATTGCTATGTCACAAGAATTATAAACAGTTTACGTGATCGCTGGGAACTACATATGCCAAGTCCGAATAAAAACATTTACCTTTTTATATTTATCTTTTTTTTAGCAAATATTTAAACTGATTAACAATGGTGGTAAAAGTTATGAAATGCAATTTTGTATTATAAACGTTCGCATTTCTATAGTTCCTTTAACTCTCCGTAGTAAAATGTGTATACAAGTACTAAAATCGATCTGTAATATATTAGCGTGCTCAGCAGACTATCGTCTTTCCGAAATTGCGTTTCTTTCAAAAAGATTCTCCAGGTTTCATCTATTTCTTTCTCCCTTTATGCCTTAGAATCTTCCACTCAAGCCAATATCTGGAAGTGTGTTAGAGCGCAAAGAAGTTAAAGAAGAGGTTTGCTGATTCCATGGACATAGGGAGTGAAGGCAAAGGGAGACGCAACACTTGAAATTTGCTCAATCAGATTCAGAGAGATAACAAACAGTAAAAAGTTGCACGTGCATGAAACCAAACACCGGGCTTTCAAGCGTTCGACATCTGTGCAAATCTCATGACTAGCAATGTTAGTCTTGTCACAGAAATAAAGAGACTCTAAGCTCATCATGGGTCTTTTTAAGGCCACTGCCTCTTAGCATCACACGTAAATCAAATGTGTCTGATAAGTGAAAGCGAATTGACACTTTCCTAAGTGTAGGATGGGTCTTAAAAACTTTCTAGATTTTACGTAGAGTTAGTTCGTAACATTTGTGGGTTATATGTATTCATAGTGCTTTTCATTTTGGTCGAACAAACGTTTAGTAACACTATGGACATATTTAGTCCATACGATGTCCTGAGTGATGCCAGTTCAAGCTAACCTAACCTGCTGATATTAAATATTGCATATCGATGTGAAGCATCTTTATACAAAAATTTTATATCTGCCTCGAATAGTTAAATAAATACAGCATATTCCGATTTTCTAAAAAGATGTTTGGCACTGTTCAGAGATTACTATGCAAAACACATTAGTAACCTAAACAGAAACACTATCTAACATAAAAGGAACACCATCATAAGATAAATTGAGAAAGGAAACCGGATATACGTAGCGCGCTGATTCGGGATTTGTCATGACCACGTATCACTCATCCGCAAGTGGATTGTTTCGTGCTCCTTCGTTGTGGGAAGGTGACCTAACCCTGGTTCAAGAGAGAAGTTCTACTGAATCTGCCAAAATATATTTATATTTAAAGGGTCTTACTTTTGATATTGTGTCTCGTGCTTTTGTCAGCAGATGTTTTGTATCTTTCGGTTCACATAGCTATGCGAAGATCCAAGTTCAGACCAAGAGCCAAAATAACGTGTCGCCACCACCTTCACAACCATAAAGTTTGAAGAAGCCTTAGGCGGAATAGCCATGTCGATGGTTAAAGACCTAGGCCGATGACTTATATATATTTACATAAGTACGGAAAGAGAATTAATTTCATTGGCATTATTTCCAAACCCGAAAGAGAACTAGTTTCAATTGACTTTAGAACACTTTGGAACTATATAGATATATATCGTAATATCGTATGATAATATGAAAAGAAAATTTTGGTATTAAAAATCGAATTGATGTCAATTTATCATAGTTCCATTAACACTTCTACATGTTACCCCTAGGCCGTAAGGGATTTATCAACCTAGCCGCATGTTTTCAAACCTGGAAGATGGAAACTGGCAAGTGTTCTCCTGTAAACTACTCAACCAAAGAGAATTAAATCGTTCTATATCTCACCTCAAATTTTTGATATACCAAGTATCACCACGGTGTCCATAAATTGCACAACGCTTACCACCTACCACCACATTAAGGGCCATGGATAAATTTCGCAGTAAAACAAGAAAAACAAGTAAGAAAGGCTAAGTTGGGGTATAACCGAACATTACATACTCAGCTGAAAGCTTAGCTGCGTTGGTTTGGTAGGGTTTCGTAAATGGTTTTTAAGGGGTTTTTAATTCCATATCACATTCGTTAGGGAAATATAGACCAAATTGTAGACCAAGGGTGACGTTTTTTGGAACGATTTCCCTTCATCCTTTATCAAATAAAAGAAAATCACCATGTAGGAAAATGAACCTAGGGTAACCCTGGAATGTGTTTATATGACATGGGTATCAAATGAAAGGTTTAATGAGTATTTTAAAAGGGAGTGGACTTTAGTTCTATAGGAAGACTTCTCGAGATGTCGCCATAAAGGTGGACCAGGGGTGACTCTATAATGTGTTTGTACGATATGGATATCAAATTAAAGGTATTAATGAGGGTTTTAAAAGCGAGTGGCCCTTAGTTGTATATGTGAAGGGGCTTTCCAGATATCGGAAAAGTGGGCGTGGTCATAGTCGGATTTCGGCCATTTTTTATACCAAGATAAAGTGAGTTCAAATAAGTACGTGAACTAAGTTTAGTAAAGATATATCGATTTTTGCTCAAGTTATCGTTTTAAGGGCGAGCGGAAGGACAGAAGGTCGACTGTGTATAAAAACTGGGCGTGGCTTCAAACCAATTTCGCCCATTTTCACAAAAAACCGTTATCGTCCTAGAATCTATTACCCTACCAAATTTCACAAGGATTGGTAAATTTATGTTCGATTTATGGCATTAAAAGTATTGTAGACGAATTAAGTGAAAAAGGGCGGAGTCAGGCCCACTTTGAAATTTTCATTTATTTTTGTATTTTGTTGCACCATATCATTACTGGAGTTGAATGTTGACATAATTTACTTATTATATACTGTAAAGATATTAAATTTTTTGTTAAAATTTGACTTTAAAAATTTTTTTTAAAAAGTGGGCGTGTTCATCATCCGTTCATCATTTTTAGTTAGCACACATATAGTAATAGGAGTAACGTTCCTGCCAAATTTCATCATGATATCTTCAACCAATGCGAATTTACAGCTTGCAAAATTTTTAAATTACCTTCTTTTAAAGTCCACGACCATTGTCCAAAATTTTACTAATTTTCTATTTTCCTTCATAAGGTCAACGCACCTAGCAAGTTTCATCGCTTTACCCGTCTTTGGTAATGAATTATCGCACTTTTTCGGTTTTTCGAAATTTTCGATATCGGAAAAGTGAGCGTGGTTGTAGTCCGATTTCGTTCATTGTAAATAGCGATCTGAAATGAGCGCCCAGGAATCTACTTACCAAATTTCATCAAGATACTTCAAAATTTACTCAAGTTATCGTGTTTACGGACGGACGGACGGGCATGGCTAAATGAATTTCTTTTTTCGCCCAGATCATTTTGATATATAGAAGTCTATATCTATCTCGATTAGTTTATGCCGTTACGTATAACCGTTATGCGAACAAAGTTAATATACTATGTGAGCTCTGCTCAGCTGAGTATAAAAACTAGCACATGGCAATTACTCCAAGAGGTATAGGGACCATGTATTTCACACAGCCAAAAAGTGTGGACCGCAAAATACTTATACTGTGAAAATACCCAGATTTGCGTTAATCTTAATCTTAAGGTCTGTTTTTTTTTCATATTTTGCAAAGCTGTTGAGAATTAGATGCGCACAGAAAAAGTCAATGAAAGAAAGAGAGAATAAAAATCTTTCGTTTAACATCCACCATAATTTTAATTGTTATGTAAAACATCAAAATATACTAATTTTTAATCCTTCTGTTACGTTAAGGTCATTTGGTGACCTCTTCTGGTTTGGTTTCTGATATCTCTTGATAGAAGAAATATTTTGGAATTTCACGGCTTTGTGTATTTAGCGAAACTGCCAAAAAGCCTGAAAAACAAGTTAAGCCTATTCCAATAACTGATAATAAACAAACTTACGTGGGCATACCACAAGGTCATTCCCTGACCTGTTGTTGTTCTGAGCATAAAAAGAAATTATCGTATAAATAAAAATAAAATCAGGGAAAAATTCTTCCTTATATAAAGACAGATTCTTGCTAAACTTTGATTTTTAAATTTTGACATAGAAATTGCAAAAATATTTATGAGAAGTAAAAATATAAATGATTCAGGTGCGATTCGAGCTCAAGGCCAGAACAATAATTTTTTTCTAATGATAATTATTGTTATTTTTTAATTTTTCTAAATTTGAAAAATTGTATTTTGTTTTTGGAATAGTAAGTAGAACATTTTTCAGACAACCTGCCATAGCTGCGCAGATAGATCCATTTCGAAGGGTGCTAAGCCTTCATCATCAGTACGCTTTAGGCATGCTGCGCTAACCATTTAGCTATACAGCAAAAACAATTGTAAAAATATAAAGGTGGAGCGCACATTACTTGGATTGGAAAGTTGGTAGGAAAGGAGATATTATTAGTCAATCAATTGCGCTCCACCTTCATATTTTTACTTCTCATAAATATTTTTGCAATTTCTATTTCAAAATTTAAAAATCAAAGTTTAGCAAGAATCTGTCTTTATATAAGGAAGAATTTTTCCCTGATTTTTGTCCATTTATATAAAGAAAGTGCTTAAAATTGCTTACTTTATTTTTATTTATACGATAATTTCTTTTTATGCTCAGAACAACAACAGCTCAGGGAATGACCTTGTGGTATGCCCACGTAAGTTTGTTTATTATCAGTTATTGGAATAGGCTTAACTTGTTTTTCAGGCTTTTTGGCAGTTTCGCTAAATACACAAAGCCGTGAAATTCCAAAATATTTCTTCTATCAAGAGATAGACCTTGTAACTGATGTCCAGAGAGTGCTTAGATTATGGAGGGAATACTTCTCTGCTCTCCTAAATGGGGGCAGCAATTCACCGCGCAGAGATGAAGAACCCGATCCCGCAATCGATGATGATGGAGTATATGTCCCCCCGCCCGATTATGACGAAGTTAGAATAGCAATAACCAGATTGAAAAACAACAAGGCCGTGGGCGCTGATGGATTGCCTGCGGAGCTATTCAAGTTCGGCGGCGAGGAGTTGGTAAGGCAGCAGCTTCTTAGCAAAATATGGGCGGACGAAAGCATGCCCGACGGTTGGAATCTAAGTGTTCTTTGCCCAGTCCACAAGAAGGGGGATACTGCAAAATGCACCAACTATCGTGGAGTCAGCCTTCTTAATATCGCCTATAAGGTCCTTTCAAGTGTATTGTGCGAAAGATTGAAGCCCACCGTGAGCCGGCTGATTGGACCGTATCAGTGCGGCTTCAGACCTGGTAAATCTACCATCGAACAAATTTTCACAATGCGCCAAATCTTGGAAAAAACCCGTGAAAAGAGAATCGACACACATCACCTCTTCGTCGACCTTAAAGCCGCCTTCGACAGCACGAAAAGGAGCTGCCTATATGCCGCTATGTCTGAATGTGGTTTCCCCGCAAAACTTGTACGGCTGTGCAAAATGACGTTGAGCAACACCATCAGCTCAGTCAGAATTGGGAAGGACCTCTCCGAGCCGTTCGAAATCGTGCGATTTCTTTAATTTGATGCTGGAGAAAATTATACTAGCTGCAGAACTTAACCGCACTGGAACAATATACTATAAAAGCGTGCAATTACTGGCATATGCTGATGACATTGATATCATCGGCCTAAACACCCGGGCTGTTAGTTCTGCTTACTCCAAACTGGAAAAAGAAGCGGTAAAGATGGGTTTGATGGTGAATGAGGACAAAACGAAATACCTGCTGTCATCGAGCAAAGAGTCAGCGCATATGCGCCTTGGCAACCACGCTACTGTTGGCAGCCATAATTTCGAAATAGTAAAAGACTTCGTTTATTTGGGAACCAGCATCAACACTAGCAACAACATCAGCACTGAAATCCAGCGAAGAATCAATCTTGCCAATAAATGCTACTTCGGACTAGGTAGGCAATTGTAAAGTAAAGTCCTCTCTCGGCGAACGAAAATCATCGTACCCGTCCTGCTATATGGGGCAGAAGCATGGACCATGACAACAGCAGATGAAGCGGCTTTGGGCGTGTTCGAGAGAAAAGTTCTTCGAAAGATTTATGGACCTCTACGCGTTGGCTATGGCGAGGACCGAAGAAGATTTAATGATGAGCTGTACGAGCTATACGCAGACATCAACATAGTCCAGCGAATTAAAACGCAGCGGCTGCGCTGGCTAGGCCATGTTATGCGAATGAAAGATGATGCTCCGGCCAAGAAAGTGTTTCTATCGGAACCCGCCTATGGAAGCAGAGGTAGAGGGCGGCCCCCACTCCGTTGGAAGGACCAGGTGGAAAACGATTTAAACTCCCTTGGTGTGACCAATTGGCGCCGGTTGGCGGAGCGAAGGAGCGACTGGCGCGCCTTGTTGGACGGCGATAACCGTTTAGACGGTTAAGCGTCAATTAAGTAAGTAAGTAATATAAAGGAAGTGCTTAAAACTTTTTTATTTTATTTTTATTTTCTCCTTTTGTTCGTTTATCACGGCGTCTTAACCTATTTGTGAAGTTTGTAGCTCAATGAGAAGTTACTTAAAAATCGATCTCAAAACTCCAAATTTCCAAATTCTTATCTAAATATTTCGATCCGTGCGCCACCTAAAGGAATTTTTTCTTCTTTTCCTAAATTTTCTCGGTGTCTTATCCTATCTGTGAAGTTTTACAGTTGTAACTCAATGAGAACTTACATAAAAAACAATCCCAAAATTCCCTCCGTTTCGTATGATTTTTCTAAATATTACATCCCGTGCGCCCCCTAGCGAATCTATCGTGCCATCGGCTGTCA
Organism: Eurosta solidaginis; assembly: GCF_040869045.1. NCBI lineage: Eukaryota > Metazoa > Arthropoda > Insecta > Diptera > Tephritidae > Eurosta > Eurosta solidaginis. The sequence continues at coordinate 233,317,177 of NC_090321.1, read as the reverse complement.
TCGAATTCTGAATTAAGTTTGAAATTTCAAGTCTCTAGCTCATCGAGAAGTTACTTAAAAACTTGTTTGAAAATTTTCAAACTCTTATCTAATTATTACGATCCGTGCGCCATCTAACGGATTCCCCCCCCCCTTTTGTTGCATTGTCACGGTGTTCTAACCTATGTTTAAAGTTACACGTTTGTAGCTCAATGAGAAGTTACTTAAAAATCGATTGCAAGATTTGTATGACAAGCGGACAAACATTCAACCGACTTAATATAAAGGAAGTAATAAAAATAATAAAAGTGATAGAAATTCGATAGCATAGATCTTTTGGAACATTTAGGCGAAGTTTTTTTTTCCAATTAGTGATACGAGTTTGTTTTTAATAAAGAATTAGGTTGACCAATGTTTTCTATGCCAATTTCAAGTTATAACTGCTTAAGGAGTGGTATTATATTATGGAAAGTTTTTCATTGCAGAATACACTCGGATGGTATGCCAGATCACTTCCAATAGGCGACTTCGCTTAAAAAAACGTTTTTGAAAGTGTTTTGATGTTAATTCTTCCATTAACTGAACTAAGGCCGGCACCCTGCGTATATACCACGTCCACCATATCGCAAGAATACCGACATATAACCAAATAAAACAATAAATCTTAAAACAATAAATCTTACCAACCGAATTAGAAATTCTCAATTTTTTTGCCGATAACCGTTACAAATACCAGCAAGAAATACGTATACTATCTTGAGCATAACAATTTAGCATATATTGTAGGAGTTCATATATACGTATATAAACCTAAACTTTGTCTATAAACCTATGAATATAATAAATAAAATTTAAAATGTTGAAAACTGCATCTGAGATTATAAACATTTAAGCCGATATACATAGTTAGAAAACATAGGGCTGATCATTTCGTGACCATAACAACACGTGTGTGAGTTTTTCTTAACGTAACAGAAGGGTTAATGCAATTTACTAATACATACTCATCTTTAGTATTATTATTATTTTTTTTTAATCAATGATTTAAATAGAAATAAACTAACAAAACAAAACGTACCCTTAGCAATTGTCTTTATCTTCATACTACTATCTTTCAGTATTTTCCAATATTTTTTCTCATCCTTAACTCCAGCCTTTGCGGTATTGTTGATAAAGTAGCATAGGAAATACTCATAAAGCGTAAATTTCTACTTATACTCATGTGAGTAGCAAGTCTAGCATACTTCCGGTTTGTGTCTGCGTATTTTCTACAACGCAAAAAAAGCTTTCGAAACAGAGCTGCCAACCAAGCAAAACTACACAACTTTAATCATTTAACGTTTTTGTACTCAATTGAGGCGGAAATATTGAGTCAATATTTTTGAGTGAGATTAAACATTGTATCATTGAAGCGACATTTCCAAACAGCGATTTTTAGATGAGCCAGCGTTTGTATATGTTGATTCTAGAAATATCGCGACTATTGAAAAAAAGTGTCACTGCCAGGGGGCATTGGAGGGTGATACGTATATCAATTTCTAACACCACTGCTGGACAATGACGTAGTTGTGTTCATTTTCATGTACATGAATTTTTGATAAAGCCAAATTGTGTGTGGTGGGGGAGGAGGTTCATAATGAGAGCGGTGTTAGAGGCGTTGGTTCCACCTTACAATTGAAGAGATGGTTGGTGTCATGTGGGGAGACATTGCAAGCAGGACATACATTTTGTGTGTCGGGGTTGATTCTGGATAGGAGAGTTTAAACTGTTACAGTACCCAGATCGAAGTTGAGCTAGAGTGACGCGCGTTTCCCTAGGGAGAGTGCGTTCCTCCTCTGCTAATTTTGGGTATTTTTCTTTGAGTACAGGATTCACGGGGCAATTCCCGGCATAGAGGTACGACGCCTGTTTGTGGATATCACTGAGGACCTGCTTGTGCTTTTTGCTTCATACGGCTGTGTTCTCGTATTTCCTCATAATGCTTACGGAGATGACCAGTTAAGCTCCTGGGTGGTGTAGCCTCACCAATCAAGCTTGTCGACCATATCGGGGACGCGTAGCATGCAATCGGCCGGCTAGTTGCTTTGTACGTAGTGATGTGCGTTTCTTTAGAAACTTGAGGATTTTATTACGGCTCAGGATTTTCGGTACAATTGCGCCTGCATTCTCTCCAAAATGTAGATCCTGATCGAAAGTCACACCCAAGATTTTAGGGTATAAGACAGTCGGTAGCGTGATGCCATCGACGTGGATGTTCAATATGGTCGACATTTGGTGCGTCCATTTTGTAAATAAGGTCGCCGATAATTTCTTCGGTGACAGTATCAGGTTCCACGAGGCGAATAAACTAGAGAGATCAGGAATATAGCTGTTTATTTTGTTACAAAGCTCATCGAGTGTTTATAACAATGCTTCGTGAAATTTTGTATGAGAATGGGCAAGGCCAAATAAACTTCAATTGCCAAGTAAGTCTTAAGATCCTTAATATTTACAAACGCAACATCTTGCGCGATTGTGGCGATGTTACTGGCATGTATAACATTGCGTTGAACGCATCTATATAAAAATCTTAACTGTGGTTCCAGCAATTACACGGTCCTGTTGTACGACTTATAACTTCTGCTAGAATTATCGTCTCTGGCACGCACGATAGGGAGTCGTCTTGTCTGAGCTCTTGTTGCGTATCGCATGACTCAGAGAGGTCCAACCTAATCCTTACGAAGTTGGTAGTATTGCTAGACATCATTTGGAAAAGTAATATAAACTTTTCGGGGAACTCAAATTTAGTCATAGCAGTAACTCCTTTTCGCGCTGTCATACACACAAACATACAAACAAGTATGCAGTTACTTTTGGTGGGTCTTCTCTACAATTTATCGTATCATAAAAATCTATTTGGTAGTCAATTTCCCAAATCTCAAGCTACACTGATACGATCTAAGCAGTTTATCGCGGCATTCTTCAAACTAAGGAAAAGGGGTTTTTGGCTCCTAATTCCCAAATTTGAGAGTGTATTCGGAATTCTATGTGGATGTGATCAATATAATGGTAACAAAAGGCAAGTGTTTTTTCTAAATTAGACTCATTAGACTCCAATCGTCATCGTTGGAATTAGGAAGCATTTAGTGGATCATATTGTCAGGAAGTTTCGTTTATTGTATACTAAATAACTTTCTAATTTAAAGATAAATTACAAAATATAACGTCACATGACTGCTAATGATGAAACTCTTCATAAGACCAGATTTTCTAGATGTTAATTAACTGATCGCATTTAATGATTATTTTTGTAATTATAAATATTATCACATTTTTTGCTACACAAAATTATGAACAGTACTATATATTAATACATATGTATGTATGCATGTATGTGTGTATTCTCACACTGTATTATCTTAAATCACATCAATCTAAATTGTAAAGCATAAATAGAGTTCACACTTAGTCAAACAACAATAACAAAGAGAAACTTATTAAAATCTCATTGAATTGCACCTGGTTTCAAGTTTAACAAGTTGATTATTTTCTTTTTCAAAATTACACCTTGCATGAATTGCTGATAATTAAAAACAAATTATGAATGCAAATTTTACCTTTTCATTCATGCAGTGTTGTATATTTATAAAGGGTGTTACATTTTCATTACATGAGAATAAATATAGAATATTCGACGCACCTTTTTTTAATAAATAATTTAAGTCATCCGATGCCGTCCATTTTTACTAGAATTATTTCCTGCTATAAGGAAAATATGTGCACCCAATCTTATTATGATCCGTTAATTTTTCTTAAAGTTATGCCTCCCGAAACATAGAATATTGCTTTGTCAAAAAAGGTGCAGTACCACGCCCATTATCAAAAATTTGAATTTTTTGCTTTTTCTTGTTATAATTCCAATTACGAAATGAAACACCATTGATATAAAGCTCTTTTTTGCAAAGATATAGCTTATTTATTCGACCCTTTCAAAAATCTTTTATATAAAAGTGGGCGTGGTTCTTAACCGACTTCGTTAATTTTTCTTCGAAGCATTCTTTTGATTCTGTCGAATTTTGTTATGACAAGTTTAATAGTCTCTATTTATGATTAATAATATTTGTAAAATTTATTCGCCCATTTTCAAAAGGTTTTTCAAATTTTTATTAAGAGGCTCAATATCAGTTCAATCACCTAATTTCAACATTCTAGGTGTATTATTTACTTAATAATCAGGTTTTTTGTGTTTTCCAAAATGTTATATATGTAAAAAGCGGACGTGGTTATCATCCGATTTCACTCAATACTAATCCAGATAAGCCCATATACCGAATTTGGTGAAGATATCTCAATATTAGCTCAAGTTATAGTGTTAACGGACGGACGGACATGACTTAATCAATTTTTTTTCGAAACTGATGATTTTGACATGTGGAGGTCTATATCTATATCGTTATCCAATCAAAGTTAATATGTTCTGTGTGCAAAGCACGCTGAGTATAAAAAGAACTTCCTACTCAAACAAAACAAAGCTGCAGTAGAGTAGAGTACCTGCGGATGTCATCACGCATACCAACAAGATTTCTCTACAGAAGCTGTTAGAATGAAGAGCAAAATGAGTCGATTCATCACTTACTCTGCCGATGTTCAGAATCGCAAACTAGGCGACTGGTCGCACGGTTTTTCGACAGTCAGGCAGATGTTGGGAAGGTAGATCTTTCATTCTTACTAAAGTGCATCAGAGGTAGCAGGTGGTTTCTTGACGACCAGTAGGAAGTAATCTGGTTGGATGAATGTACCGCCACCCGGCACTCACTGGAGGCACTCAGAAGGGACAAAAATCTCTCAGAGCGAACGTATGGGAAATTTCCATGCACGCCCTTTTAACGTAAACTAACCTAACCTAACCTTCCTCAAATCTATCAAGCAAAATTTTCAAAATAAAGCTAAACATAGGAATAACTGTTCCAGGCAAAAAAAAAAAAAATTCTCCACACATGTATCTAGAGCGTAATTTATCAATTGTCAATCTAACATCAAAAGCAATATGCCCCTTTACTCTACATACACATACATACATTTCACGTATATATTTTGTAGCTACCGATTGTTTTCGACTAAAATCAAAAACTTATCACCAAGCAACATGCCGGTAATTGTTTTCTTAATATATAGCCAAATATTAGTCTGGCGTGTAATGCAAATAAAACTAAATAATGTGACAACACTGTTTGCTTTTTTCTCACGCATGTACATGCGCTGATAAGCAGGTTACAGTCATTAAATAATTATAATATAAATTAGAACCCGGCAGACGTTGTCCTTCCCTAAATTTGGCCTATCTGCATACATTTTAATAAGCTTTGTCCGTCTGACTCTGCCCCTCCCCCCTTTTCACTTTCTCCTAATCCTTTTATTCACTCCTCCCTCCGACGTTTTCGCTTCATCTATCTCCATTTTCGTCTCATTCTATCTCTTTCTCAATCTCCTTCTCTCTTTTCTCTTCTCTGAATTTCTTTCATTTTTCTGCTTTCATTTGTTATCCATATTCTATAAACACATTCTAGGGGTACTCGGGATCACGTTTCGGCCTATATCTCGAGACTCGTATCGTTTTATTATTACGTATAAACAAATAAAATAAATTGCAATAAAATAATATTGCGACTATAAACTGAGATATAACCTATCCTATATTTCAAGTTAGATCAAACTACATACGGGGTGCAAAACAAATTCAAAATCGGTTCAGGAGTTTAGGAGTCCATTGGCGCCAAACATAGTGACACGTCACTTTTATATACTAAGTTATTGATTCTTCAAGGTATGTCTCCGAAGAGATTTAGGTGGTGCTTTTCTTCCAATTTAAATTCTCCGAAAAACGGCATAAACAAATATTTTGTTTGCCGATTCCGAATGGCATCTACAACAGGGTATCAATTTTTCTTCTGAGAATTCTTTGACGGCATAAACCCTGCAACGAATCGCACTAGTCCCGGACTAGCGCGAAACTAAAGCATTAGGAAAGTATACCAGTTCTTATTTTGTCTTTCCAGTAACGCGTTCCTAACTGCTTCAGTCGTATATGGTTTCGCATCTATTAGTACTAGTTCGGAGGTAGTCATTAACTCACTGCAAGATATATACTCGGAGCGCTTGCAAACGCACTTTTGAAATATGTTTATCTAAGTTGTCTAATATTTAAACTTGGGACCTTCGGTCGCCTAATTAAACAATTAACTTAAAAAATTTGTTTTGCGATAATGAATTTACCTGGCTTTTGGTACTCTTCCAATATCGTTGATATTGTGGGGGGAGAAAGACATAAATGCTAGATGTTCATCAGAATTGGTTAATACTGTTTTCACACAGAAACTTAATGATCTCATGTTAATGAAATCGTAAATTGTTTGCTTTCACACAGAAGTAACTGCTCGATTAGTATGAAGGATGAGACAGACAATCATGGCGGAACGGTACAAGGTGGGAGCATGGTGACATACCTACAAACAAAAAAAATCCATGTACTTGTAAATTCGATGGACAAATGTCAAAATCGTACTGCGCCGGTAGTTGATGTATCAAATCAAATAAAAAAGGTTATAATCAGCTGTTCGATGCGGCCACCTTGTATCGTTCCGCCATGCAGACAATGACATTTGCTTTGACAAATGACATTTTTAAGCTCTGAACACACCAAAAACTAAGAAGCGGAAACGAAGCGGAACGCTGCCAACAGAGTTGTGTTGTGCTTTTGACTTCATTAGGCATTCGATTAGCTACTAATGAAATAATAATATATTCGAATTTTGTAGGGAAGATTGAGCTCAATAAGCGTCTTAATGTAGAAAACTGCCTTTATTATTCAATAAGCCGTCTGTGTGAAAACAGTATAAAAGAATTATCTAAAAATTTGGTTAGATATGAATACACATTAAGTACTGATATGCAGTAGGGTCGAAATTTCTCAAGTGAGCTACTTTAAAATCGATTGTTTCAGATTTCATTGATTAATACGGTTTTTAATCGGTTTGGAGGTAAAAACGATCTCGTTAGTATAAATCATCCACAAAATTTCGGTCACACGATAACTCAGCGCGCGAGCGTCAAAACGTACTCATCTAGCGCTGGATGTCGCAGAAGCAAAATTATAATTTGTTATTAAAAGCGATTTTTTTATGGCATGGTATATTAATTGACGAAAATTTTGATGTAGGAAACATTGAGTTTCGACAAACCGTTAAAGAATTATTAATTTTTTAAAATAACATGAGCAAAAACTGTAACTAACTAACTAACTGTTAATAACTAATGTAAAAATAATTTGTTTGCAAAAATATTTTGGGGAGATTGTTTTAACCTCCAAACCGATTAAAACCCGCATTAATCAATGAAAACTGAGTCAATCGATTTTAAAGTGGCCCACTTGAGAAATTTCGAATTATAGTGAAGCAGAATACGATTGATATCAAAAAAAGCAACCCTTATCATCTAACAGTAATCTTTTCAAAATAAATCTACTTGAAATATTACTTAATTGGATTTTTAACTTATAAGTTGATCAGAGAACGTAAGTCTTCATATCGACAAAAGCACGAAGAATTTGGAATTGTAAACACTTAACATCAGAACAATCGGGATAAACATATATTACTTGCGCCTTAATAATAGATATACTAAATGGGAAAGACTGTATATCTTTGGATGTTCGGATATCCAGATGTTCGCCTTTGTGACTAAGCAATCTAGAAGAAAGGCGCGGTTCTGGAAATTTGGAGTAGTGAACATCGGGTCTTTGTCGACCCTTTTTTAAAAAATATATGGCCAGTGGTGGTTGTTGTTGGAGCGATAAGGATACCCCCCACCCCCCCCCCCCCCCCCCCCCCCCCAAGGTTTTTGGGAGCGTTATCGATGTTGATGGTCCTTTGCCGGATATACATATGTAGATCCGGTACGTTCCGGTCACAAGCACCATTAAGGTACTAGCCGGACCATCTCGGGAACGATTTAGTATAACCTCATGGATCCTTATATGCCATTTCGCCCTCCCATCCCCTATATTTATGAGGAACTTGGAGTCGCTAAAACTTCGGCTGCTAACAGGATTCGCCACCGGTATGTGAGGTTGACAATTGGGTTGGAGAAGCTATAAATCTACCCTTTAAATCAGTTTGGTCTTTTATTATGAATAGAAGAATAAAAAATTAGAATAAATAATATTCGAATTATTTAAAACGGATTATTTTACTCGTTTGTTCCAATAACGTTCATTCGCATATTATTCCAAAATAGTCCCACCACTAAAATGAAACTAGTGCAATGATAAAGGGTGTCGAAAATGAGCCGATAGCTACAGAGATAAATAGTCGAAAGAAAGTTCTGAAATGATCAAGAGATATTCCCGAAATCATTCGGAAATTACTCTCAAAATTCCTGTTTTTCCAAAATTGTATGCACGAAAATCTAAATGAAGCTTGAACTACGGAGCTTTTCACGTCAAGTGTTCCCACTCGAAAAATTTGATATCTCAAAAATCCACAAAAGTTGATGATGTAGGATACATTATGTGTGCAAAAATTGTAATTGATACATGATCGGATGGCATGAGGAATGTCGAAAATTGGCTTTTTTTCGTTCGCGTTTTTTTCATCTAAGTCGGGTTTTCCAGGTGCTTTCCTCACTGCAGTATAAGAAGAAGTACAAAAAATTCTGCAAATTTAAAAATGCCATAAAGTGCTGACAGCTACTTTGACTTTACTTTTCTTTTAATTAGTAGGAAAATATATATTTAGACGAGTGACAGGTATAGAAATTTTATCAAACTTTTCTGGAGAGACCCGACATCAAGTTTTGTACAACGGTTTCGTCCACTTTTGGCGATTGATTGATTGATTACTCTTTTTTTACAAAATAACCTTTTCGCCAAATTTGAATCTTTTTGCAATACTTTGCCCTCTGGATGTTTTTAAAACTCAGCTGAGCAGAGCTCACAGAGTATATTAACTTTTTTCGCATAACGGTACCCCGTAACAGCATAAACTAATCGAGATAGATATAGACTTCTATATATCAAAATGATCTGGGCGAAAAAAGAAATTCTTGTAGCCATGTCCGTCCGTTCATCCGTCTGTCCGTAAACACGATAACTTGAGTAAATTTTGAGGCATCTTAATGAAAGTTGGTATGTAGGTTCCCGGGCACTCATCTCAGATCGCTATTTAAAATGAACGAAATCGGACTTAAACCACGCCCACCTTTTCGATATCGAAAATTTCGAAAAACAGAAAAAGTGCGATAATTCATTACCAATAAAGCGATGAAACTTAGTAGGTGGGTTGACCTTATGACGCAGAATAGAAAATTAGTAAAATTTTGGACAATGGGCGTGGCACCGCCCACTTTTAAAAGAAGGTAATTTAAAAGTTTTGCAAGCTGTAATTTGTAGCCGTTGAGGATATCATGATGACATTTGGCAGGAACGTTACTCCTAAAACTATATGTGTGCTAAATAAAAATTTGCAAAATCGGATGACGAACACGCCCACTTTTTAAAGAAAAAAAATTTTTAAGTCAAATTTTAACAAAGAATTGAATATCTATCTAGCGTGGTGTGATGGTAGCGTGCTCCGCCTACCACACCGTATGCCCTGGGTTCGCACCACGGGCAAAGCGACATCAAAATTTTAGAAATAAGGTTTTTCAATTAGAAGAAAATTTTTCTAAGCGGGATCGCCCCTCGGCAGTGTTTGGCAAGCGCTCCGGGTGTATTTCTGCCATGAAAAGCTCTCAGTGAAAACTCATCTGCCTTGCAGATGCCGTTCGGAGTCGGCATAAAACATGTAGGTCCCGCCCGGCCAATTTGTAGGGAAAATCAAGAGGAGCCCGACGCAAATTGGAAGAGAAGCTCGGCCTTAGATCCCTTCGAAGGTTATCGCGCCTTACATTTATTTTTTTTATATAAGTTAAATATGCCAACATTCGTCTACAGTAATGATATGGTGTAACAAAATACAAAAATAAAAGAAAATTTCAAAATTTCAAAATGGCTCGGCCCTTTTTCATGTAATTTCTCTAGAATACTTTTAATGCCATAAATCGAACAAAAATTAACCAATCCTTGTGAAATTTGGTAAGGGCATAGCTTCTATGACGATAACTGGGTTCTGAGAAAATGGGCGAAATCGGTTGAAGCCACGCCCAGTTTTTATACACAGTCGACCGTCTGTCCTTCCGCTCGTCCGTTAACACGATAACTGAGCAAAAATCGATATATCTTTACTAAACTTAGTTCACGTACTTATCTGAACTCATTTTATCTTGCTATAAAAAATGGCCGAAATCCAACTATGACCACGCCCACTTTTTCGAAAAGGGATGAAACATGGTAATTGAATTGGTTTATTGACGCAAAATATAACTTTAGAAAAAACTTTGTAAAACGCGTATGACACCTACCATATTAAGTAGAAGAAAATTAGAAAAGTTCTGCAGGGCGAAATCAAAAGCCCTTGGAATCATGGCATGAATACTGTTCGTGTTATTACATATATAAATAAATTTGCGGTAGCCGACAGATGATGTTCTGGGTCACCCTGGTTCACATTTTGGTCGATATCTCTAAAACGCCTTCACATATACAACTTAGGGTTACTCCCTTTTAAAGTACTCATTAACACCTTTCATTTGATACCCATATCGTACAAACACATTATAGAGTCACCCCTGGTCCACCTTTATGGCGATATCTCGAAAAAGCGTCCACCTATAGAACTACGGCCCAATCCTTTTTAAAATACTCTTTAATACCTTCCATTTGATACCAATGTCATACAAACAAATTCCAGTGTTACCCAAGGTCCATTTTCCTACATGGTTATTTTCCCTTATTTTGTCTCCAAAGTTCTCAGCTGTGTATGTAATGTTCGGTTACACACGAACTTAGCCTTCCCTACTTGTTTCTGATTGGAAATGTCCTCTTCAGAATGCAAGCAGTTGTTATTCGTTGTCCATAATTTAACAAAAAAATGTGTTTGCCTCTTTGGTCTTAACGAGCTTATGTGCAAGGGCAATGCTTTCTGACGCTTTCTGTTTTTCACTTCGTTTTGGATCTTCTTTTTTGGTCCATTTTAATACCATATCTCTGCTTGATTTGTGAAACTTGCATATGTGTAGCATTGGCTATCGCAAAAGCGATCGCTTTTGGTGGCAACTTCTTTGCTCGTCCCCACTAAGCCATCTTTATTGAAGTGCAAAACTTATTATTCGGGCAGTGTCCTTGGATGAACTTGTTATTTTTCCGAACTTTTTGTAACTAAAATTGGGTTTGTTCGGGATGTACACAATTTTTTCACTTAACTGTTCGTAAATATACATATCGTTAGCTTAATGTGAAAATGTGCTAGGTCACTTTTTTTGAAAAATCGTATTTTAATACATTTTTAAAACTGAATTCAAAATACATCGATCACAAGAAAAAAATATTTTAATTTTTAATTTTTAGGTGCTGTTTGCAATGATGTGTAAATGTGCCAAGTCGTCAACTGTTCAAAAAAAATGTGCTAAGTCAACCAGTCAATAATATCAATCTGAATTACTAGTAATTTCTTTGTGCGCGCATTTTATTTACTTGTTTAATTCATTCAGTCTAACAGTACATGCTTTGTTGTTGTTGTTGTATTAACCATAAAGACACTCCCCGAAGGCTTTGGGCCGATGTTGATGGTCCTTTGCCGCATATAGATCTGTTACGTTCCGGTAACAAAGCACTATTAAGGTACAAGTCCGACTATCTCGGGAACGGTTTATATGACCACATTAAACCTTCTAGGCCATCCCGTCCTCCCCACCCCTAGTTGCATGAGGAACTTGGGGTCACCAGAGCCTCGGCTGTCAATGAAACAGAATTCGCCACGGGTAGGTGAGGTTGGCAATTGGGTTGGAGAAGCTATATATTGCGCTGGGAACCCCTAGAGAGGGTTGCCTACACAACCCCTTGAAATTGGATTCACCCAATTGATAAATGATAATAAATAAATTGATAAATGCTTTGCGCTGACCACAATCTACTTCAATTCTTACATGTCGATAACTACATGCTTTGTTACAGACTAGTTAAAAATAGAAAACAATTCAAGTTTAAACTTATATAAGCTGTTGTTAAAATTAAGAACATTACTGAACCGATTTGCTAGATGTATAGTCCTAGTTATAGGTTCATTCATAGCATAATTCGTTTTATTAGTTATTTAGATAAATAATATATTATGCCGAAGATCACGCATTGGAATATATGGAATGAACAAACTAGATAAATCAGAGCAATTCGTGCTAACGTTTATTACATCATAGGCAAGCATGAATGAGATTCAAGTTTTTTTGTCATACAAAGCCTGAAGACCAAGCAATTTTCACCTGCTGGTACATGATGGGAGGCCGTCCGGCCAGTGAAGCATACGTACAGCAATTTTTGTAATAAATTTTTAAACTCTCTCAATTTTATAGGAGTTATATTCATAGAAAGGATTCCATATTATTGAGCGATATTCAACACCACTTCTGACCAAGGATATATAAAGTGCCTTCAACGTCATAGGGTCCTTAAAGTCACTGGTGTTACGTCTACTGAACCCAACCATTGCAACAAATTTTGAAACAACGAAGTCAATGTTAGTAGTTAAAAATTATACTCAAGGCTTTAGTGTCTTGACAACGGTTAAGGGATTTAGTATTTAGTTTGCAGATAAAGTATGTGGCAGTTGTCTTTTTGGAATAAGTCTCAACACAGCATTTGTTTGAATTTAAATATAAATTATTGTCTGCGCACCATCCAGCAAAAGAGTCCAGATCAGAACCGTTAGAAATAGTATGACAAATAAATAGTATTTTTTGTGAAATATATAGTTTTAGTGTTTTATTTCAATCATTAAAGGTGAGGAGTGATGGGAAAACATATTGAGTAAAAAGTGCTGTCAGGAGAAAAAATTTGTTATGAGTGCGGAAATTGTGCTAAGTCATAAAATAGCTGCTGGGTTGGCATACATGATTTTTATTTATCTTTTTCAAAACTTCTACACTCAAAAGCATTCCAATTAAGGTATCCTCATTCACAGTTTTGAAAACAGAAGGTTATTTCAAAAGTTATTCATTTTTTTTCATCTCCTGTAAAATTCGTGAAAGTTGACTTAGCACATTTTCACATTAAGCTAACGATATGTTTTTCTCGTCGTTGAAGCTTGACTTCAGAAGCTAATATATTTTCAAAACACTAATTCAAATATAATTTATTCAAAGCGAACTTTGTCGTTAATGAAAATTTTTTAGGGAGTTACAAATTTGCAGAACTTTCTGTACGAGTCCTTAAGTCAGTTTTTATGAGGGTACTTTGGTAAGTTCACTTGAGCTAAGTACATCAAAAACATTTGGAAGAACGCGACAAATGTTTTCTCTTCGCAACTAATTAGCCCATAATTTGCGACAAAATATCGACCTATTAATTTTCCCATCCGCCTTAGGCGCTTGACTAACTTCATGTCATGGTAAAGTGTTCATTTATATACTCACATTTCATGTCAAAGATGCAACGATCTAAATATAAAAACCAGATTTTTTTTTTAGTTTTTAATATTTTACTTTTCATTATTTTTTTTACTTTTGATTTATTTTTACTTCGTGTTTTTTTTTAACCTAATTCATGATAATACTTTTTCGCACGTTCTTCAATTAATTGCATAATATTTACAAGTACACATATGTGAATGATATTTAAGCATTGTATTGTATTCATTTGCACAATTTACATAGCCATTTGTTATACTGAAAGCTATACTTTTTTTCTTTTTTCTGTAATAACAACCGACTTAATTCCACTGGAAAATATCGTGTTTCTCTATTTTCGTAATTAAATCAGTCTGCAGCTTACACTTGTTAATGTGACTACAAAAAGCTGTTAATAAGTAAATCTCTAAGTAAGAACTTATACTTATACATACTGTTACGAATATTAGCAAAACTAAGGAGTGCTGCCAGCTCTAAGCCGATCTAAGCAGTGACGTGAATGCACATCAATAATTCAATCATTATGTATCCACATAAACGAATAAATAATTGCGTCTACACATATGTACACATTCCGACGAGCAACATTTACATACAAGGCAGCAAGAGATGAGATGTCACACACCGATGAATTTACTTATACGCTTATGTGTGTGCGGGAGACTGTAAACTACAAACACATGCATATACCTTATCTGAGTTGTCACAAGAGTGAGCAATAATTTGTGCACGTAGTTGTGGCTGGCGATTTTGTAGCCGAAACAACTAGTAAGTTCTGGAAATCGAAGAGCCTAGAAGTATGCAGCGTAAACTATAAAAGCGGCGCCAGCGAGTAAGAAGAATTCAGTTTGATTTGAATTGTCAAGCAGTTACGAGTAAGACGATATCTAGCGAGCAATAGCACTATTATTTTGAAAGTCAGTTTCCTTTAAGCTATCAGTTTGGTTATTAAGCTATTCGTTGTACAGTTGGAGTGTTATTGTGAAGTACTTTAATAAAGGCCATTTTGCATTACTACAAATTGGAGTTATTTATTCAACAGTTTAGTGATTCGAACTTAGCAGAGGATTGCAAATAAGAGGATTTGCAAGTAAATTCGTTACAATACATAAAAGATTTCCACATGCATATATAATATAATTATAAATTTAACGCCTTATTAAAACAAAGTAGTTACGCGTGCCTTATGACATTCATTAACAATCATTGGGGCGACTTTTTAACGATTATATATACTAGGATTTATCCCTTTTGGCAAATCACAAATCTTGCATAAATATTTAAGCATCAATTAACAAAGAGATGCTACTTGTTACTAATATCACAGTTCATTTGAGACAATTTGTATTAAATATATACATATATTTTTATATATATTACATACTTAGCAAAAACTAATTATTAAAGTAGAGTAAAGCTACAGCACTGGTGTAGCGCTTTAATTAAATAAATAATAATAAATACAATAATCGTGTAATGAATGGCTACAAATGAGTTTTAGCTGATTGATCATATGATTTGCACGCGATGCTTAGACAACTAAATGCAATTAAATTAGAGATCAGAGCGCATGCGTGAAATCTCATATTCAACAACTGAAATGTTTCATTGCACCCATTGCATACTTTCCTATCTAAAGACTCCCATTTTGACCCTCATTTGCCATAGGTACATAACATAAATTAGCATCCAAATTTTTCCAATTCATTTACTGTATAGAAATTTATCGCTGGCGCTGATGGTGTTTGTGGTGTATGTAAAATATGTCCATTTGTTGTCATCATATTGCTGCTAAAATTTTTATTAGCCATCGATGCATCTAATGGTACAAAAGGTATAACAAAAACACTCATTTTGGAATCATGTTGCATTTTGATAACTGTCTCATAACTTGGCGGCGCAAATTCACTATATGATGGTGATGGCGTAGGTGGTGCAGCTGTTGTTGTATCATTTTCGAAGGCATTCCCACGATTCTCGGAACAACGTCTATCTGAGCAAGCCATAAGTAAAAAAAATGCTGCGAGCGCTAGAAATGTGGCCACATACCAAACGATCGTAATAATATCCATAGCAGTTTGTGATAATTCGTTAGATTGTTCACGCACAGCTGTAAAGAGTAAAAAATGTATTCAATGAAATTATTAATTTTAAAAATAAATATTTAGTTGATAAAAGCTTAAAGTTATATATGTATTAGACTGGGTCGATTTATTAACCGATATCGTGCCATTGATTTTTCGATAGGATTTGGGCTCAGGAAAAAAAGTTTCACTACGCATACCAAAAAAAATAATTTTCGAGCCTCCGAAATTTAATTTTTTTTTACTTTTTTCGACTTTGATTTTTAAGGTTTTTTTCATGACCTACTAAAAAAAATTTCATATGCATACCCTCTATACATGAAAATTTTACAATCAAATGCAATTTTTTTAGTAGGTCATGAAAAAACCTTAAAAATCAAAGTCGAAAAAAAGTAAAAAAATAATAATTAATTTCGCAGGCTCGAAAATAATTTGTTTGGGTATGCGTAGTGCAACTTTTTTTCCTGAGCCCAAATCCTATCGAAAAATCCATGGCGCGATATCGGTTACCTTTCGTCCATACAAATTGACCCACTCTAATATGTATATGTAAAGTAGATTATGTTAAATTTAACTGGAACGTTTTTAATTAACTGCTCGTAATGAGTCATTGTTAAATTTGCAATGAAATAATCACAAAAAAATTCTATAGAGCACGTTGAATCACAAGATAATTTAAAGAAACAATTATTTTCAAATCTTTCAACACTTTAATATTATTTATTTCCAGTAAAATTTCACAAATATTAATCTTTTTATATAACGCACAAGTAACTTGCGAACTGCGCTCAATTAAATGCAAATGCATTAGCAATAGGCCTGATTACATTGACGGCGACTACAAAGTGACATCTATCAAATTATTTTTACACATTTTCTTTTCAGGATCATTATGTTCGGCGCGACAGAGCAGGACGACAATCATCGGGCTGTCATCGGGTTAAATCCAATTCTGTGCTTGTTGTTGTTGTTGTAGCGAAAGAGACACTCTCCAAAGGTTTCGGGGTTTACAGAGAGTTTGGAATAAAATATAGCAAGATTTTGTATGCCATATTTTCACCTCCCGCGCTACTTCTCTACTACGGGTTTCATTACAGTGCAAAATCGTATTTAAAGCGAGTACTTCTTTATAATACCAATAACAAATTCAACTAAGAGGAAGTTCTTTGAAAGTTGCTGTATATATCTATGTATGTTCTTTTCTACCAAATGTTAAAAGATCAAACGGAAATTTCCTGAATGGCCTTAAGGTCAAATCAAGAAAGATCATAAAGTCAGTTGACCTTACGAACTTTTAAAGTGATCATAAAATAAATGTAATTGACCCTATGGCCGTTTGAAGTGGTTAATTGGCGTTTTGCCCGTTGATCTTATGTCACCATACTGCTGCAACCGCCAGCTGTTTTCGGCCTCCGTAGAGGAATTTTTGTGGCAATTCTTTGAGTGTACGTTCCCATAGAACATGGATGAATACTGCCACAACAAAAGGTTGAGCCACATAACAACAACAAAATACGCCAATACGTAATTTGTGCTATCCATGCATTATTTATTTATTATTCTCAACAATCAAATTTTGTTTTTATCGGCCTATTGATAAATGATTCAAGGTTCGATTCGAGCTCAAGGCCAGAACAATATTTTTTTCTAATGATAATTATTGTTATTTTTTTAATTTTTCTAAATTTGAATAATTGTATTTTGTTTTTGGAATAGTAAGTAGACAATTTTTCCGACAACCTGCCATAGCTGCGCATTTGCGCAGATAGATCCACTTCGAAGGGTGCTCAGCCTTCATCATCAGTACGCTTTAGGCATGCTGCGCTAACCATTTAGCTATACAGCGGTGGTTTGTTTGACTGGCAAATTTGCTACTTCTATTCCTTTTTACCAACTATATTTATTCAGTATGTTTGTTTAATGGTGTGTTCAGTTATACTTATATTTAAGAATTCATGAGCTTAACACCGGCTTATAATAATTGAATTTCAATTATTATGTTTTCTAAGAGAAACTGAAAAGAAACATTTACTGGCAAATTGCGATGGAACCATTTCGAACACCGCCAACGTAATCATCAACAGGCAGTTTTGTAATGTAATCAAAGGTTTCACCGGGATTCGATCCGTGAATCACATGGTGAAACTGCAGTTGCCTTTAACCACTAGGTTATCCTGGTTTCACCGGGATTTGAACCGTGAATCACATGGTGAACCTGCAGTTGCCTTTAACCACTAGGTTATCCTGCTGGTATTTGTTTTCATGCTTAATTCAGTTTTTCTCATTTCTACACTAACAACACAATTGAGACATTTTTTCTCTATATTAATTTGTGTGCCATGTAGATTTGTTTTTGTAAAGTTCTTCTTCGTTGCGAATGAGAAGCTTTGTAAACTGGGGCTCAGTTTTACATATTTATGTATGTTTGTTTAATGGTGTGTTCAGTTTATACTTATATTTAAGAATTCATGAGATTAACACCGACTTATAATAATTGAATTTCAATTATTATGTTTTCTAAGAGAAACTGAAAAGAAAGAAACATTTACTGGCATATTGCGATGGAACCATTTCGAACACCGCCAACGTAATCATCAACAGGCAGTTTTGTAATGTAATCAAAGGTTTCACCGGGATTCGATCCGTGAATCACATGGTGAAACTGCAGTTGCCTTTAACCACTAGGTTATCCTGCTGGTATTTGTTTTCATGCTTAATTCAGTTTTTCTCATTTCTACACTAACAACAAAATTGAGACATTTTGTCTCTATATTAATTTGTGTGCCCTGTAGATTTGTTTTTGTAAAGTTCTTATTCGTTGCGAATGAGAAGCTTTGTAAACTGGGGCTCAGTTTTACATATTTATGTATGTTTGTTTAATGGTGTGTTCTTTATACTTATATTTAAGAATTCATGAGATTAACACCGACTTATAATAATTGAATTTCAATTATTATGTTTTCTAAGAGAAACTGAAAAGAAAGAAACATTTACTGGCATATTGCGATGGAACCATTTCGAACACCGCCAACGTAATCATCAACAGGCAGTTTTGTAATGTAATCAAAGGTTTCACCGGGATTCGATCCGTGAATCACATGGTGAAACTGCAGTTGTCTTTAACCACTAGGCTATCCTGCTGGTATTTGTTTTCATGCTTAATTCAGTTTTTCTCATTTCTATACTAACAACACAATTGAGACATTTTGTCTCTATATTAATTTGTGTGCCATTAAGATTTGTTTTTGTAAAGTTCTTCTTCGAAATGAGAAAAACTGAGTTAAGCATGAAAGCAAATACCAGCAGGATAACCTAATGGTTAAAGGCAACTGCAGTTTCACCATGTGATTCACGGTTCGAATCCCGGTGAAACCTTTGATAACATTACAAAATTGCCTGATGATGATTACGTTGGCGGTTTTCGAAATGGTTCCATCGCAATTTGCCAGTAAATGTTTCTTTCTTTTCAGTTTCTCTTAGAAAACATAATAATTGAAATTCAATTATTATAAGCCGGGGTTAAGCTCATGAATTCTTAAATATAAATATATTTATTCAGTGTTGCGCCATCTGGTGCAATTCACTGATAATTCTGGATTTTTGTTTATTGTCAATTACTTTGTTTGACATTCAAGTGACAAGTGCTCATGGTTTATTAACAATTGTTTTTGTTTTATCGGCCTATTGATAGGCCTCAACAATCTTAATCACAATTTCCCATACTTTTATTCTACGAACTTCAAACGATAACAAACTATTTATACCCACACAGAGCTTATCAATTAAGTGGCACTTTACTTTAAAGCCTCACCATAATTTTGCATCAAATGGAAAACCAATTTAAGGTAAAAAAACTTTAAATCTGTGAGCGGAACTAAGCGTAATGTCTTTATAAGAACCAGTATCACTATTTGGAACAAAACTGACTCTCTTCAAAATTGTTTTGAATATTTGTTCAAACTCTATCACAAAAGGTAGGTAAGTTTTTATTATTATTAGCCGTGGCTTTTTTAACAAGGGTATACGTTTGCGCGTAAAAAAACGCTTATCCTCGCTTAGATAATGCTTAGGAGACCCATCTAGCGGCAGTGGTTAAATAACTAGCTACAGTACAGGGTGTACCTAAAATCGGAGACACAAACCTCTGGTGGCCATAATGTATAACATATAGCTGAATCAGTTGCGATGAATAGTGGACACGCACCTTTTTAAGAGGTGATACATAGAATTAGTGTAGAGGTGAAACATATACAAATATTTCAGTTACGTCCGAGTATAATGCGTATTGAAATTTAGTAGTACAAATATTATGCGCAGCAATTTCAGAAGTGTATTTAAAGTCTGACGCTTAGCAGTCCATATAAAGTTTAAGCGTAAACGTCTATAGATGTAAAAAAAACACAGCTATTATCATAATATACTTCATCATCGTCAATATTTCGCGCTTAACCGCCTAAGCGATTTTGGGCGTTTCGTAACAAGTCACGCCAGCTATCACTATTTCGTGATAACTGACGCCATTAGGAAGCACCGAGGGAGGTCAAGTCTTCCTCCAGCTGCCTCTCCCAACTCAGTGGAGATATCTTTCTCGTCCTTTCAAACTGCGGTATCGACTGAAATATGTACTTTCCTCGCCGGAACGTCGTCGTCTATTCGCATAACATGACTATCTAGCAAATCCTATAGGTTTTTGTTAGTCATATCTGCATAAAACTCACACAGCTCATCATTATATCTCCTTCGCGAACAGGACCACAAATTTTCCATATC
This sequence comes from Eurosta solidaginis, assembly GCF_040869045.1. Lineage (NCBI taxonomy): Eukaryota > Metazoa > Arthropoda > Insecta > Diptera > Tephritidae > Eurosta > Eurosta solidaginis. The sequence continues at coordinate 233,296,811 of NC_090321.1, read as the reverse complement.
ACAACTTTACAAATATAACAGTATACTTACTATTTTTAATAAGAATAATTGTTGTGTTGTTGTCATCAAATTCGTCACGTTCCCCCAAACGTTCTATATTTGAAACTGCATCCGTATAATTTAATTTCGCGCCCTCATAAGGTGTATTCACAAACGATTCATGCGAGTTTCCTTCCGCAAACAAGTTTCGTTGATTTTGTCCGAGACTAATTAAAAACGATTGACTCGACGTTCCTTGCACAAGTACAGTTATAACTGAAATGAAATCGCATTACGCGTAATCAATATTAAAAACGTTGAAACAAAAATGATAAAATTTTTATTAAGTACCTAGAGAGGTGAAATCAAAGTAAATAAATACAATTAAAAACATTATCAGTAGCTAAGTGGTGAATAAACTTTCTTGCTTACGTTGCCACGATAAAATAATCTGAATGTATACAAAACCATATTTACAGCAGCTTACAGAACAAAAGCAGTGCCAATCTCTAAAACATTTCGTCAATTAATGCATGCAATTTGTTATATAAAATTGTATTGGGCTACAAAACTCTATGTTCAAACCATTTACGAGAGCTTTAAATAAAAAAATTAAAATTTCGATATTACTTTCTCGAAATTTTGATGTTGGTATAATTTTAGAAACGAAATTAATCGAAAATGTTTCTTAAAATATACAAAACAAAAAGAGAATCTTTAAATTGATGAAATTTGATAATAACTGCCTCTTCTATTTTTCTTATCGGAGCTATAAGCCTACGTGAATATTGTAACGAATTTTGGGAAGTTCCTGATAATTATGCACCTTCTACTAACGTTCGAATCGCTGAACTGTCGAATAAATAACTCAATATTCAGTATTGTAAAATGTTCTTTATTTGGACTACTTTGGGAGTAGTACTTCACAATTATACTTCACTTCACAACTAATGTGTTTAAATCAAACTGATTACTGATTATTCAGCTTGCGCTGCTTTTATACTCTCGGTTGCCTCGTTCGCATATTTCTCCTAAGGTCTAGACTTTTCACGGCATTGCTTTCTGGAACAGTTGTATCTCGTTCTTGGTTATTTAGCTATATGCGTGTGTATGTGTGAGTAACAACTTCTGCTCTTAGCTGATGACTACATATTTGTATGTGAAATATCTCTTCGCTTCGAGTTGCTGGTAATGTGTGTGGAATATTCTTCGTTGCCTTGTACATATGTGTGGCTGCTTGCTTTAATGTGTACATGTGCATAAGTGCGACTGCTTGCTTTAATGTGTACATGTACATTAGTGTGACTGCTTGCTTTATTGTTTTTGTGCATTTATTTAGTAGCTGCATAGTGATGTTAATATTCGCGACAATATATTTTTATTCAGGTTCCGAAATGAGTCCTAAATACGTAAGAAATATGAGACTCAGAAATATGTTCATAAAGGTGTCTTTAAGGACTCCTACATGATGAAAATTATAAGGCGTATGCGAAGAGTTTTGATTTAACAAAGAAAATTAGGGAGATATACATATGCACTCAAATTTTTTCTTTAGAATTTTTTCTTTCAAACAAATATAAAATGCATAACATTTTTTGCTGTTTATATTTTATATGAAAATGGATTTTGTATATGTAATTTCTGCTAATCAATTCAGAAATATTTGTTGTGTTTTCGTATATAAAAGTCTAACGCAGGACTTGCGTTCCGGTTTCCTTTTCCAATCCTCATGCACAAAATAAGTGCTGGAAATTCTACTTAGGACGCCAATAGGTGTCAAATATGACTCATATTTAGCTACATATGATATATGAAATTCAGCTCACATCGGAGGACCATTGCATGAAGAGAAATACTCTCATTTCGGAGTACTAAATGAGCTCATAAAGAGTGTAAACGACCCAATTTAGTACTCCTTTCTGTATCTTTTGTGACTCCAAAAGTTTGTAGGGTGAACATAGTATTAAAACCAGTGATGAGGAGCAGCTACGATGTTCGCCAGTGAAAATTCAATCTCTTCGAAAGTTTTAAAGTTTAAGGTTTAGTCTAGTATGCATAAGGTTATTTGAGAAGAGCCTTGAATCAGCCGGATATTCGTTATGCGCCACATTGGCGAATATCAGTCGGAGAGGCAGTCCGAATTAATTTATTGGAATATGGGAGGTCTGATGTACATCGAAATCGTATTAAACGATCATCATTGAGTAACGCACAGATATCGAGGCGAAGAGTACTTGATTGAATATTTCTCACAATATTCAATTCACATGTAGCTCAGTGGTTAGAGCAATGGACTGTGAAGTCGAGAACCTCGACTCGAAATTCACTGCTATGACTGTTGCACATTTAGTTTTATTTTTCAATACAAATTTATCTTTTCTTAAAAAAAAAATTCAATTAATAATGTCTCAATAAAAACAAAACTATAACACTTTTCCGTCACCGATCGCCATAGTATGGGTGTTAGTTTCAGTATTCGAATAATGACAGTCGATTATGTTGAAATCGAATACCATCTAATCGATTTTCAATCAAGGCGAAAGTTTCTACTCGACTAGTTGAATAGTCGATTAGCCGAATAATCGATTGTAAGGAAGAGTCCTAGTATAGACTGACAGGACTGCGAACGTCTTAAATATATTATAACGACAGACGCAGCATGACTAACCGTTACGACCGGGGTTAGGTTCGAACCCTTCTCTGCGAAAGAGACCATGGAGCAGGTCAGCTACGAGGAGCTGTTAAATGATATTTCCGTAAAATTATAGCTTTTGAGAAGTGGGTGATTTCCTCAGTGGAAGCACTTAGCCTAAATAATGGTATTATTACTGCACTTCACTGTACTTATGTATCTATTTATATCAATAGACATATCAACTTTTATTTCGATGCCTGCGATGCGATGGTGGTCACCTCAGTTGCTATTATCAGCACATCACGACTTTTTGAATGGTTCATGCTGAGAATGCTTTGTTTATACCGGAAGCCTATACTTAGTTCGTTATTCATAAGATATTCAGAACGAAAAACGCGTGATAAGAAACGTAAACAAAACAATTCCACCACACATAATTGGTGATAGGTGCAGTATTGAAATGTACAAGAAAGCCCAGCCCAACAATGTAAACGGCGAGACGTCTGCACAATTAGATATAGCTTTCAAGGTTTTCAACTTTATATTGAAATTGTTTTATGGATTTTCATTATCAAGGCGCGACCTTTTGTCCAAATTTTTTTAAAGTTTTGAGTATTATTTAAAAAAGAAGACGGAAAAATAAAAACAGCAGGGAACAAAAATATAGCAAAATAAATTTTTATCAAATTTTGTCAATTAAACTCTTTTTTTTTAATTTTCGATATTTTTAGGTAAAGTTCCTATGAATTTAATAATTAAAACCTACAAATATATTTTTGAAACAAATCAAAAATTTAAAGAAATTTCGCGAAAATTTTCAAATTTTTATTTTGAGTTCTCTGAATTTTATTGATTATGCAGTTTTGTAGCCCAATCAATTTTAGTTTAGTTAATTACAGATTTTAAGTCTCCAACGATGCGCATAGACTTGTTACAATTTTTTTTCCCAAGTGTGTTTTAGATTTTCCTCCGTACAAACAGTCTTTTTTATACTCAGCAGTGCAGAGCTCACAGAGTATATTAACTTTGTTCGCGTAACGGTAATCCGTAACGGCATAAACTAATCGATATAGATATAGACCTCTATATATCAAAATGATCTGGGCGACAAAAGAAATTTATTTAGCCATGTCCGTCCGTCCGTCCGTAAACACGATAACTTGAGTAAATTTTGGGGTATCTTGATGAAATTTGGTATGTAGGTTTACGGGCACTCATCTCCGATCGCTATTTAAAATGAACGAAATCGGACTATAACCACGCCCACTTTTTCGATATCGAAAATTTCGAAAAACCCAAAAAGTGCGACAATTCACTACCAAAGGTGGGTAAAGCGATTGAACTTATGACGTAGAATAGAAAATAAAATAATTAAAAAAAAATGTTTAAGTAAAACGGTTTTATTGAAAACAATACTTACATGAAATAATAATAATACGAAAAGCTAGAAAATAATTAGGTAGGTCCTAGGTACTAGTCATCACACTCCTTATCAATCTAGGGCGTTGATCAGACAATTAAACAAGTAAGGAAGGTTAAGTTCGGGTGTACCCGAACATTACATACTCAGTTGAGAGCTATGGTGACAACATAAGGGAAAATAACCATGTAGGAAAATGAACCGAGGGAAACCCTGGAATGACCCAGGGGTGACTCTAGACTTTGTTTGTACGATATGGGTATCATATGAAAGGTGTTAATGAGTATTTTTAAAAGGGAGTGGGCCCTCGTTTTATAGGTGGTCGCCTTTTCGAGATATCGCCATAAAGGTGGACCAGGGGTGACTCTAGAATATGTTTGTACGATATGGGTATAAAATGAAAGGTGTTAATGAGTATTTTAAAAGGGCGTGGGGCTTAGTTCTATAGGTGGGCGTCGTTTCGAAATATCGCCATAAAGGTGGACCAGGGGTGACTCTAAGATGTGTTTGTACGATATGGGTATCAAATTAAAGGTATCAATGAGAGTTTTAAAAGGGAGTGGTGGTAGTTGTATAGGTGGTCGCTTTTTCGAGATATCGCCATAGAGGTGGACCAGGGGTGAATCTAGAATGCGTTTGTACAATATGGGTATCAAACGAAAGGTGTTAATGAGTATTTTAAAAGGCAGTGGGCCTTAGTTCTATAGGTGGACGCCGTTTCGAAATATTGCCATAAAGGTGGACCAGGGGTGACTCTAGGATGTGTTTGTACGATATGGGTATCAATTTCAGGTATTAATGAGGGTTTTAAAAGGGAGTGGTGGTAGTTGTATATATATAGTGGTCGCCTTTTCGAGATATCGCCATAAAGGTGGACCAGGGGTGACTCTAGAATACGTTTGTACAATATGGGTATCAAACGAAAGGTGTTAATGAGTATTTTAAAAGGGAGTGGGCCTTAGTTCTATAGGTGGACGCCTTTTCGAGATATCGCCATAAAGGTGGACCAGGGGTGACTCTAGAATATGTTTGTACGATATGGGTATCAAATGAAAGGTGTTAATGAGTATTTTAAAAGGGCGTGGGGCTTAGTTCTATAGGTGGACGCCTTTTCGAGATATCGCCATAAAGGTGGACCAGGGGTGACTCTAGAATGTGTTTGTACGATATTGGTATCAAATTAAAGGTATTAATGAGAGTGATGTTAATAATAATGAGGTATTAATAAGGTATTAATGAGAGTTTTAAAAGGGAGTGGTGGTAGTTGTATATGTGAAAGCGTTTTCCAGATATCGACCAAAATGTGGACCAGGGTGACACAGAACATCATCTGTTGGATACCGCTAATTTATTTATATATGTCATACCTGCCAAGATTTCAAGGGTTCTTTATTTCGCTCTGCAGAACTTTTTCATTTTCTTCTACTTAATATGGTAGGTGTCACACCCATTTTACAAAGTTTTTTCTAAATTTATATTTCGCGTCAATAAACCAATCCAATTACCTCACCATGTTTCATCCCTTTTTTCGTATTTGGTATAGAATTATGCCATTTTTTTCATTTTTCGTAATTTTCGATATCGAAAAAGTGGCCGTGGTGATAGTCGGATTTCGTTCATTTTTTATACCAAGATAAAGTGAGTTCAGATAAGTACGTGAATTAAGTTCAGTAAAGATATGTCGATTTTTGCTCAAGTTATCATGTTAACGGCCATGCGGAAGGACAGACGGACGACTGTGTATAAAAACTGGGCGTGGCTTCAACCGATTTCGCCCATTTTCACAGAAAACAGTTAACGTCATAATATCTATACCCCTACCAAATTTCAAAAGGATTGGTAAATTTTTGTTCGACTTATGGCATTAAAAGTATTCTAGACAAATTAAATGAAAAAGGGCGGAGCCACGCCCATTTTGAAATTTTCTTTTATTTTTGTATTTTGTTGCACCATATCATTACTGGAGTTGAATGTTGACATAATTTACTTATATACTGAAAGATATTAAATTTTTTGTTAAAATTTTACTTTAAAAAAAATTTTTTTTTAAGTGGGCGTGGTCCTTCTCCGATTTTGCTAATTTTTATTAAGCGTACATATAGTAATAGGAGTAACGTTCCTGCCAAATTTCATCATGATATCTTCAACGAATGCCAAATTACAGCTTGCAAAAGTTTTAAATTACCTTCTTTTAAAAGTGGGCGGTGCCACGCCCATTTTGGTCAAAATTCCAAGTTTCATCGTTTTAGCTTTCTTTGGTAATGAATTATCGCACTTTTTCGGTTTTTCGAAATTTTCGATATCGAAAAAGTGGGCGTGGTTATGGTCCTATTTCGTTCATTTTAAACAGCGATCTGAGATGAGTGCTCAGAAACCTACATACCAAATTTCATCAATTTACCTCAAAATTTACTCAAGTTATCTTGATAACGGACGGACGGACGGACATGGCTCAATCAAATTTTTTTTCGATCCTGATTATTTCGATATATGGAAGTCTATATCTATCTCGATTCCTTTATACCTGTACAACCAACCGTTATCCAATCAAACTGAATATACTCTGTGAGCTCTGCTAAACTGAGTATAAAAAGGGATGAAACATTGTAAATGGATTAGTTTATTGACGCAAAATATAACTTTAGAAAAAACTTTGTAAAATGGGTGTTACATGGAAGGTGTAGAATAAAATTAAAAAGTTCTGCATGGCGAAATCAAAATCCCTTGGAATCTTGGCAGGAATACTGTTCGTGTCATAACATATATAAATAAATTAGCGATACCCGACAGATGATGTTCTGGGTCACCCTGGTCCACATTTTGGTCGATATCTCGTAAACGCCTTCACATATACAACTAAGGACCACTCCTTATTAAAACCCTCATTAATACCTTTAATTTGATACCCATATCGTACAAACACATTCTAGAGTCACCCCTGGTCCACCTTTATGGCGATTTCCCGAAATGGCGTCCACATATAGAACTATGGCCCACTCCCTTTTAAAATACTTTTTAATACCTTCCATCTCATACCCATGTCATACAAACACATTCCAGGGTTACCCTAGGTTCTTCATAGTGATTTTCCCTTATTTTGTCTCCAAAGCTCTCAGCTGAGTATGTAATTTTCGCTTACACCCGATCTTAGCCTTTCTTACTTGTTTAAACTAAAATTTGCTGTGCTAAAAAATTGCATGCTCAAAAAAATTCAGAGAACTCCAAATAAAAAGTTCTACATTTTCGTGTAATTTTCTCGAAATTTCTCAACAACGTTTTAGAGATTGGTTTGCTTAGCTTCATTAACGAAATTCATAAATTTTTTTTAAATATCGAAAAAGATACAAATTTAACCCTCCGATAGATTGTGGCGTCTGGCCAGACGAGAAGGCATTATTTTCGTGAATAACTCTGCTGCTACCCACTCGATCATGAAAAGCTTTAGTAACTTTTTGAGTTTATCGTCGGTTTTTATAATAATTTGGAAATCGATATTTTTATACTCAGTTGAGCAGAGCTCACAGAGTATATTAACTTTGATTGAATAACGGTTGGTTGTACAGGAACAAAGGAATCGAGATAGATATAGACTTCCATATATCAAAATCATCAGCATCGAAAAAAAATTTGATTGAGCCATGTCCGTCCGTCCGTCTGTCCGTTAACACGATAACTTGAGTAAATTTTGAGGTATATTGATGAAATTTGGTATGTGGGTTCCTGGCACTCATCTCAGATCGCTGTTTAAAATGAACGATATCGGACTATAACCACGCCCACTTTTTCGATATCGAAAATTTCGAAAAACCGAAAAACTGTGATAATTCATTACCAAAGACGGATAAAGCGATAAAACTTGGTAGGTGAGTTAAACTTGTGACGCAAAATAGAAAATTAGTAAAATTTTGTACAATGGGCGTGGCACCGCCCACTGTTAAAGGAAGGTAATTTAAAAGTTTTGCAAGCTGTAATTTGGCAGTCGTTGAAGATATCATGATGAAATTTAGCAGGAACGTTACTCCTAATACTATATGTATGGTCCACCTTTGTGGCGAAAAGGCGTCCACCTATAGAACTAAGGCCCGCTCCCTTTTAAAATACTTATTAACACCTTTCATTTTATACCCATATCGTACAAACAAATTCTAGAGTCACCACTGGTCCACCTTTAAGGCGATATCTCGAAAAGGCGTCCACCTATAGAACTAAGGCCCATGCCCTTTTAAAATACCCATTAACACCTTTCATTTGATACCCATATCTGACAAACAAATACTAGAGTCACTCCCGGTCCACCTTTATGGCTATATCTCGAAAAGGCGCCAACCTATAGAACTAAGGCCCACGTACAAACAAATTCTAGTGTCACCCCTGGTCCACCTTTGTGGCGATATCTGGAAAAGGCTTCTACCTATAGAACTAAGGCCCGCTCCCTTTTAAAATACTCGTTAACACCTTTCATTTGATACCCATATCGTACAAACAAATTATAGAGTCACCCCCGGTCCACCCTTATGGCGATATCTCGAAAAGGCGTCCACCTATAGAACTAAGGCCCACTCCCTTTTAAAATACTCATTAACACCTTTCATTTGATACCCATATCGTACAAACCAATTCTATAGTCACCCCTGATCCACCTTTATGGCGATATCTCGAAAAGGCGTACACCTATAGAACTAAGGCCCACTCCCTTTTAAAATACTCATTAACACCTTTCATTTGATACCCATATCGTACAAACAAATTCTAGAGTCACCCCCGGTTCACCTTTATGGCTATATCTCGAAAAGGCGTCCACCTATAGAACTAAGGCCCACGCCCTTTTAAAATACCCATTAACACCTTTCATTTGATACCCATATCGTACACGCAAATTCTAGAGTCACCCCTGGTGCACTTTTGTGGCTATATCTCGAAAAAGCGTCCACCTATAGAACTAAGGCCCACTCCCTTTTAAAATACTCATTAACACCTTTCATTTGATACGCATATCGTACAAACAAATTCTAGAGTTTTTCTCGAAAAGGCGTCCACCTATACGCCCTTTTAAAATACCCATTAACACCTTTCATTTGATACCCATATCGTACAAACAAATTCTAGAGTCACCCCATGTCCACTTTTATGGCTATATCTCGAACTAAGGCCCACGCCCTTTTAAAATACCCATTAACAATTTTCATTTGATACCCATATCTTACAAACAAATTCTAAAGTCACCCCTGGTCCACTATTATGGCTATATCTAGAACTAAGGCCCACGCCCTTTTAAAATACCCATTAACAACTTTCATTTGATACCCATATCTTACAAACAAATTCTAGAGTCCCCCCGGTTCACCTTTATGGCGATATCTCGAAAAGGCGTCCACCTATAGAACTAAGGCCCACTCCCTTTTAAAATACTCATTAAGACTTTTCATTTGATACCCATATCGTACAAACAAATTCTAGAGTCACCCCTGGTCCACTTTTGTGGCTATATCTCGAAAAGGCGTCCACCTATAGAACTAAGGCCCACGCACTTTTAAAATACCCATTAACACCTTTCATTTGATACCCATATCTTACAAACGAATTCTAGAGTCACCCCCGGTCAACCTTTATGGCGATATCTCGAAAAGGCATCCACCTATAGAACTACGGCCCACTCCCTTTTAAAATACTCATTAACACCTTTCATTTGATACACATGTCATACAAACACATTCCAGGGTTACCCTAGGTTCATTTTCCTTCATGGTGATTTTCCCTTATTTTGTCTCCATAGCTCTCGGCTGAGTATGTAATGTTCGGTTACACCCGAACTTAGCCTTCCTTACTTGTTTATTTTTATTTCATTTTTTTTTTAGCAAAGTTGATTATGTCACATTTTAGCGTTGTCGTCTGGCTAGACGAATATATTTTTAAGCCTATAAGACATCATAGTTCGTATTAATTTCAAAATTTATCAATAAAAACTCAAACTTATTTCTGGGTAATCACAGTGTGCGACGAGTTTTCTTCAAAATTTAAATAAAAATTAAAATGTTTGTGGATAAAGTTCAAAGCGTCAAATTTCGTCTGGCCAGACGACAACCCCAAGTAGGATGTGTTGAATTTATTCACCGCTAATCGGAGGGTAAATTGACGAAATTTTAAGAAAATTGCCAGAGATATTTTTTGTTCGCTGCTGTGCATGTCGACTGCTGAGTAGAATTTGGCCCTATCTCAGCTGCCTGTGTCAAAACAGCCTATTTCGGAATTCGTTTGAATAACGCCCTATCCCAGATTTTTAATTTTAAAACCCTATCAGTGTAAAAATTAAATACGTTTGGGAGTTAGGTAAGGTTCTTATTAATAAAATATTGAGATGGGCCGTTCTTCAACCGAACGCTGAGATAGGGCTTTACGTCTCTAACACCCCTCTCATTATGGCCCACCCTTGTTGAAACAGCAAGTTTCCTTGGACTCCCGTTAGAGGATATTGATGACAATTTGTGATCGGTCGCACCCATTGGATGGGGCGAAGCACTGCTACAACAACAACAACATAGAGCGTTATCGAATTATGAGCCGATATAAGATGATACGAGCCGGACCAGTGCGCATCTTGCGCAACCAATATAAAAGTCTCTTATCAAATATTAACAGAAATCAGCTGTTCTATCAATCAATTAAAACTGCAACTGCCGGTAATGCAGTTCAAATATTCTCAACAGTGCCATAGTACAAATAAATTCCTTTGTGTGCTCACAATCGTTTATTTTTTAACAAATTATTTTAATAAAATATAGCTAACCAAAAGCACTACGACCAAAGCTCGCTTATAGCCCGAATATCCATCTTTACAACCAAAACTTTATTTATAGATTAGGATTCCAAATAAGAGCGAAAAAGGGACCCGTACATAAAAACAGCAATTAGAAATAATATATCGTCGGTCCAATGCCAAAGTCACGAATGTGCATATTTGATATTTTGAGAAAAACGCGTAAGACATTGTTAAAAATAGAGATTTAATTTTGTATTTTTGAACCGCTATTGAAAAGTTTAGTTTTGTAAACCACTAAGTAATGTTAATTGAGAAATGATTTTTTAATTTAAAAAGAAAAATTCACATGTGTTGTTTTGGCTTTGCAAAATTTCACTTATATAATATTTCGTTAAAACAAAAATGGCACATTCGTAACTTTGGCATTGTACCGACGATTATGATTCCACTCAGAGATCGAAAATTGATAAATGACAATAGATATTTCACCATACCATATAAATGGATCACATGTTACCGTTACTTATTTTTTTTTACGGGCATACGTGTTCCCCAAGTCAATCACTCTAATCTGTAATATTAATATAAAATATACGAAAATAACTGCCGCCATATGTGATTTATTGACACGTGTAATTCAAACCGCTTTACTACCATACCATTTGCATTAACTGTTTCAAATGTCAAAGATAAAAAAACCTTATAAACTGCTCGTAATTATCAAAAGTAATTATGTACTTTGTAGTTCTTCACATAATTTACGCGTGCTGAGAATTTATTATTAAAAAATTATCATCATAAAAATTTGTCATTGGTAGTTAATAAATTGAGAAATATTTTCTGAAGGAGGACAGCAATTAGGAAACGGTTATAAGTAGTTTCAATAATCCCAAACAACTAAGATAACCAAATTAAAATTATTGTGATCGTATAACGACACAATGAGTTTAAATTTCACTAAAGTAATCATTAGACCGGTTAGCGTTCGCCGTGACGTAGTGGTAGCGTCCTCCGCCTATCACACCGAAAATCCTGGGTTCAACTCCCAGGTAAAGCAACATCAAAAATTTAGAAAAAGCGTTTTTCAATTGATTTTATAATCGTTAGACTTTGCGCTGTTTCGGCGTATGTTTCGCTTTGACAATTTCCAAGTATCTTCATATCCAGACTTGGTCGACTTATATAAACAAAAAGACCAATGTAATGAATGATCGCACTTTTTCCTTTTTTCGATATCGAAAAAGTGGGCGTGGTTAGTGTTTAATATCGCCCGTTTGCAATACAAATCTATTCTGGGTACAGAATAGCAAGTATACCAAATTTGGTAAAGATAGCTCAATTTAAAGAAAATTCAAGAGTACTGCTTAAGAAAATGTACATTTCAGGGTTCCCAGCTTTTCAAGGTTTTCGAAGAGTTTTCTGTTAACTTTTTTTCTTGTGCAGATCGAGATCGATTATCAAAGTAAAGGCCAAATGCTTTTCAATATTTTACATATGTGTACGATCGAGTTTGGAAGATTTACCCATGTGTTTAAAGGTCGTTACCCATTGGAATGGGACAATAAATGCAACAACATCAATAAAACCAGCTGCTTAAAAGTTAGAATGAGCTTATTGACTCAATCAATTTGGCATGCAAAATAAAGTTAAATATATTTAAAGAAATTCAGTACCTTTTGTTAAAAACATTACGGAAGTGAGTTTACCAGAACCGGAATTCGATGAAAGGTACAAGATACATATCGCACACTTAGATTAAAAGGTAGTTAATTGAAGATTCTGAAATTTCGAAAGCGGAAGGGGAATGTACTTGAATACTTCACTAGCAGCGCATCTCTTTTCTAGAAGTACCACAATAAGTGCCTAGGGCGAACACAATTAAAAGCACGCGCAGCGAAACTTAACACTGAAACCCTAATTGCTGCCATCGACACATACCCGCTTAAGAACTTCGTCTTATCAAGTGCATGCAAAAAATATGTGCCAATGCAAAAAAAATTGTGAAAAATCCGTATACAGATGGACAAAGCGAAAAAGCACCTGAAGGCCACTATTGCTAACAGCAAGAGCTGAAATTAAATGAGCTTCAAAAAGATGTCAACATGGATCCTTGGGGTCTGGGTTACAAAATAATACTAAAAAGATAATAAAAAGAAGCCATTCTGCTGGATATGTATAACACATACGTCGTAGAAAAATGTGAAATATCACCAGGCAACAAGAAGACCTTACAAGCGTAGAAATAGGACAGCGAGGTAATGCAAAATATGGGCAGACATGCTGGCCGCCTTAGAGCAGCGATTCCAAATACCATGCAGTCCTTATATATGAAGCCTCAACGAGTCAGCGGTCACATGTGGAGCACCACAGGGCCAACTATTGGTCCTGACCTGTGGAACAAACCCAAAACATATAAGAAGCGCGTATAAAGCTCAATTTGCTCATGATTTGCAAAAATCGGTGGCTAGAGTTAATACTACAACAGAGTTAATAATCCCAACAAAACAGCATATACCGCTAGTAGTTAGCTTTCAAACCACCTCCAAAACTATAACATCAAAAAAGGTAGTCAACAATTTTGAAGTAAGGTTAGAAAATACATCTTAGTGTCTAAAACTAAATACTTGGCGCATTTTACCTCCGAAGAGATTTAGGCTGAGCTTCTCTTCTAATTTGCATCGTACTCCTTTTTAAACGGTTTTACTTAGCTTGACTTAACAGGGCGGCCGTTGTGAACGGATTTTGTAATTAAAATTAAAGTAACTTCCCTATAAACTACAAGCTTGAAACTTGGAATATAGTTCCGAACCCGATGACAATGTAATAATAAGATAAAAAAACATCCGATAGGTGGCACAGGGATCGAAATATTTCAAAAAATCGTATTTTTGGTCCGATTTGGCTCATACTTGGAACACATATTACATACAGAAATAGAAACCGCCTTATGAAAAAAAAAAATCCGCTAGGTGCGGCAAGAATAGAGATATTAAAAATACTCGCACTTGTGGTCCGATTTGGCTCATATTTGGAACAAATATTACATATATTCCGGTAGGTGTGACATCAAAATACCTTGGAGTTGGAAGGATTATGTATTGAGGACTTAGATTGTAACAAATTGTCAGGAAATATTCCTTGTAATAATAAGTCACTAAATGAACTAAATAGAATGAGAAATAATAGGGCATTAAATAAAGACTAAAAACTTGAAAATAAAATAATTAAAACAAAATGTTTAATATAAACGGTTTTATTGGAAATAATACTTACATACATTAAGTAATAATAATACTAAAAGCTAGAAAATACTTAGGTATGTAGGTCCTAGATACTTGTCATCACACTCCTCATCAATATAGGGCGTTCATCAGACAATTAAATAAAAGCGTTGGGCGCGTGAAATTTCTAAAAATGTGAGGCGAACGTGATTAAGGTTCAGTTGGTCTTACTTATGACTATCAATAGAATTCTAAAAATGTGAGGCGTAGCATAACCTGATTAAGGTTCAGTTGGTCTTACTTATGACTATCAATAGAAATGACGCGTCCAACGCTTTTATTTAATTGTCTGATGAACGCCCTAGATTGATGACGAGTGTGATGACAAGTACCTAGGACCTACATACCTAATTATTTTCTAGCTTTTAGTATTATTATTACTTAATTTAGGTATTGTTTTCAATAAAACCGTTGAACTTACAAATTTTTTTAAATTATTTTATTTAATTTTTTGCCTACAAACTATGCCGACACCGAACGGGATCTGCAAGGCAGATGAATTTCTACTGAGAAGCTTTTCAAGGCAGAAATACACTCGGAGTGTTCGCCAAGTCACTGCACCACGGCGGCCACCATCATAGTATCTCATAACACAATATGATATATCTTTAGTAAGAAATAATTTTCACCTTCCGATGAGGTGAAAGCTTGACATTCATTATAAACGAGATATAAGGGATTAAATAATTATAAAATATGTGCAAGGTATAACGAAAAATCATGCAAAATTACGGGACTTTGATAATGAGTTTTAAGCTGGAGAACATGCTTTACAGATTTCAAATTTGAAACATAAATCTGTGAAGTAATATAATGGAAGTGGAAACAATTCTGTTGGACATGGTGTGAGATATTTTGAAAATTCATGCAAGGTTGGATAATCTTCCGACCAAATTTGAATTTATGATACGTCGATTTGAATAAACGTTAGTCATTTCCACTACTGGAACCCATACAATATATTTATTGCAATGCAATTCCGCTTATTTCACACCTTCTACTAACGTTCGTATCGCTAAACTGTTGCATAAATAATTCCAATATTCAATAATGCAAAATGGTCTTTATTAGAGTACTTCACAATAACACTTATACTTCGCAACCAATAGCTTGCTTAAATCAAACTGATTGCTCATGCCTCAGTTGGTGCTGCTTTTATACTCTTCTGATGAATGCATACTTTTGTGAGTATCTCTCCGCTGCTGTATGTATATATGTGTAGACATAATGATTGATTTGTTTATGTAGATACAAGTGACTGTTTAGTATCGGCTTAGAGATGATAGTATCCCTTAGTGTTGTTAATATTCGTCACACTGCCCTCCACCTAAATCTGATCGTCCCGATCAGACAAATTTCTTGATCTAAACGCTGCTAGTATCTCCAAATAAACCACCCTTCTATTTCGTGGTTTCCCAATGGTTTGTATGCGGTGGATGGTATCACTGATCTTCTTCACAACTTTGTACGGGCCTTCCCAACTGCACCAAAATTTGGATGGAACACCTTTCCGCCAGTGAGGGTTGTATAGCAGTACCAAATCTTCCTCCCGGAAACCTTCCAAATTATTATTTGTGTCGTACCTGTGTTTCATCTTGATTCGTTCCCTCACACTCTGTTGTTTGGCCAATGAACTACTTCGTAGAGCTTGCGCTTGACGGATTGGCTTTGCATAATCAGTATCGCTCCCACGTTTCACAACATTAGTGCGCCCTGGCTTGAAACTACCCTCGCATTCTTTCTGGGAAATTCTTTCCTACGTTTTTGTTGGTCCATTTGGTTTTGTCAATGCCAGTGTTTCTCTCGCAGGTATCTTTGATTTCGCTTTATTTGGCCCATTCGATCCATCAACTTTTGCCCGATCTGCTGCCTTTGACTTTGGTGGTCTTTATTCAATGCCTCCACCCGCACTCGCTTACTGCTGAACCCTTCCTCCAAACTGAAGTTAAGTGGCACATCCTTGTTCTTATAACGCATAATCCTTCTCTGCATATCGATCCTGATGTCATGGTCAACTAAGAAATCCACTCCCAATATGACATCATCGACAATCTCCGCCACAACGAATTTGCGTAGAACCATGACCTTCCCAATTAAGACTTCACAGATCACTTCTCCCCGGACTTGGTTATACTCGCCAGTGACCGCACGCAACCTTACTCCAGGTAATGGCTTTACTCTACTGTTGACCCAATCAGATAGGATTAAGGAATGAGCTGCGCCTGTATCTACAGTCAGTAAACGCTCCCTCCCATCCACATTTCCTTTGACGGTAAGACTGCTCGATTTTCTTCCAATTTGCGAGATAGATATCTCACGACATTCAATAGCTGGGCCAAGTTTTCGATCTTTACATCTGAGTCGCTTTTGCTTGTCTCCTCCAGCTTTACGTTTACGACCAGCCAAGTTGGAACTACAAGGACAGGTGCTGCAATGACGAACAATGTGACCTGGGTTACCGCACTTGAAACACTTCATAGCTCCGTCATTTTTTTGTTGTAATTCCTTCAGCGCCTCCAATATTTTTTGCACCCAGTCTGGCCTTTCCACTTCCACACAGCGTGCTTTGAAAACTGGCTTACACAGAAGCGACGCTGTTTCCTGAATCAGAGCATGTGATACCATTTCTGCGAATGTAGGTTTTGGGTTTGCGTATGTCGCTCGCTTTGTTTCGACATCCCGTATTCCATTAATAAAGCTCTGGATTTTTACCGTTTCGGTGTATTCCACGGGCGCGTCCGCATTCGCTAAATGTGCCAGCCTTTCAACATCCGACGCAAACTCTTGCAAAGTCTCGTTAGATTTTTGGTAGCGGTAGATTTGTTTCCTGTGTTCGCTTCCGTAATGTCGTTCTACAGCAACCATCAATGCTTCATAGTTATTCCACTCTCCTTCGGGAATCGTCTGTAGGATTTTGGCTGCTGGCCCCTTCAATTCTACGAATAGAGCTGCAACTTTATCTTCAGCATTCCAGTTGTTCACTGTTGCGGTCTTCTCAAACTGCAGTTTAGACACCTGGAAAGGAACAGAACCG
Organism: Eurosta solidaginis; assembly: GCF_040869045.1. Lineage (NCBI taxonomy): Eukaryota > Metazoa > Arthropoda > Insecta > Diptera > Tephritidae > Eurosta > Eurosta solidaginis. Next base: position 233,279,705 of record NC_090321.1, on the reverse strand, counting down.
TCAAAGGATTACCTTTGGATTACTCGCTGAAACTGCTGGGCGATTTAGTTGCAACTCCTGTATACGACCTCTCAATGTTTCAATCTCGGCATCAATTTTGTCGTCGAGTTGTAAAATTTTTGTTTCTTGCGCCTCCAACTTCGAGGAAATACGTCCTTATTGCTCTTACAGTTGAGCAGAGATCTGCGATGATATCTGTGATGAAATTTGCGCCGACATTTCCGATATTCGTGCCTCTTGTGCTTCAATCTTAGATGTAATTTGTGTCGACATTTCTGAAATACGCATTTCTTGTGCTTCCATCTTGGGTGTTATACGTGTCTCCTGTGATTCCAGTTGTGTTTCCATCTTGGATGTTATACGTGTCTCCTGTGATTCCAGTTGAGATGCCATTTTCGATGTTTGAGCAGATATTGCTGCCAAAATCATGTTCAAGTCTGTGCTCGTAACTGTCTGCGTTGTTTCGTTTTTCTCTTAAATTTTTGTTGTTCTCTCGTCACCATCAGGATGAAAGATATCATCGTCCACATTAATTCCTTCCTACTCCATAGCGTCTGGTAGTCGTGCCTGAAGTTCGAGTTTATTGCCCGTTGTATTCAATCCACGGCTCTCCAACTCCTTCTTCAGTTGCTGGATTCTCAATTCACTCAACTTTGCCATGTCCAAGTTGTATTCGCAATCTTCAGAATTTATTCAACAATTCCTCTTCTGACACCAATTGTAACGAATTTAGTGTAATTCCGCTTATTTCACACCTTCTACTAACGTTCGTATCGCTAAACTGTTGAATAAATAATTCCAATATTCAATAATGCAAAATGGTCTTTATTAGAGTACTTCACAATAACACTTATACTTCGCAACCAATAGCTTGCTTAAATCAAACTGATTGTTCATGCCTCAGCTGGTGCTGCTTTTATACTCTTCTGATGATTGCATACTTTTGTGAGTATCTCTCCTCTGCTGTGTGTACATATGTGTAGACATAATGATTGATTTGTTTATGTAGATATAAGTAACTGATTAGCATCGGCTTAGAGATGATAGCATCCCTTAGTGTTGCTAATATTCGTCACAATATGTAGATTAGATCTTAACTAGTTTAATAGGTTCGGGCCAAACTTCTACTTCGCTAGTTCATATATGTCATTTATCCGATCCACCATTTCAGAGGTATTGTGATTTAAAAAATGAGTTCCGATCACGGATCGTAAAACGGACCCTGGTCTTTGCACACTGTACCAATAGGAGATAGCTCCGCGCAAGCGTCAATCACAAGTCATATTTCGTAGTTGCCGTCATATTTTGCTAAATACTTGAAAATATATAAATAAGAGATCGTATGCACAATTAAATATGAACTTGAAATGCTTAAACAAAATATCGTAATAGAAACGATGTTGTGCATTTGGCGTGATGTAGAAGGTAGAAACAAAAACAACAAAACAAGCAACAATGCCCACTTTTAATATTCACTTGGCAACTAAATGTCACTTCAACTTTGCAAATATTTTCTCATTTTGCTCTGCACTTATTTACAAACACTTACAACAGCTCTTTTGTATTTTCATTGTCAATGTTCAAATATAGGCGAATCCACCAAAACCTTTACATTTTCATCACTCGGTCATCTACACATAAAACAAGTAAGGAAGGCTAAGTTCGGGTGTAACCGAACATAACATACTCAGTTGAGAGCTATGGAGACAAAATAAGGAAAATCAATCTGGGGTAACCCTGGAATGTGGTTGTATAACATGTGTATCAAATGAAAGGTATTAAAGAGTATTTTAAGAGAGAATAGGCCATAGTTCTATGGATGAACGCCATTTAGGGATATCGCCATAAAGGTAGACCAGGGCTGACTCTAGAATTTGTTTGTACGATATGGGTATCAAATGAAAGGTGTTACTGAGCATTTTAAGAGGCAGTGGGCCTTAGGTCTATCGGTGGACGCCTTTTCGAGATGTCCCCATTAAGGTGGACCAGGGGTGATTCTATAATGTGTTTGTACGATATGGGTATCAAATGAAAGCTGTTAATGAGTATTTTGAAAAGGAGTGATCCTTAGTTCCATAGGTGGACGCCGTTTCGAGATATCGCCATAAAGGTGGACCAGGGGTGTCTCTAGAATGTGTTTGTACGATATGGGAATCAAATGAAAGGTGTTACTGAGCATTTTAGGAGGGAGTGGGCATTAGGTCTATAGGTGGACGCCTTTTCGAGATATCGCCATTAGGGTGGGCCAGGGGTGACTCTAGAATGTTTGTACGGTATGGGTATCAAACGAAAGGTGTTACTGAGCATTTTAAGAGGGAGTGGGCATTAGGTCTATAGGTGGGCGCCTTTTCGAGATATCGCCATTAGGGTGGGCCAGGGGTGACTCTAGAATGTGTTTGTACGATATGTGCATCAAACGAAAGGTGTTACTGAGCATTTTAAGAGGGAGTGGGCATTAGGTCTATAGGTGGACGCCCTTTCGAGATATCGCCATTAGGGTGGGCCAGGGGTGACTCTAGAATGTTTGTACGATATGGGTATCAAACGAAAGGTGTTACTGAGCATTTTAAGAGGGAGTGGGCATTAGGTCTATAGGTGGACGCCTTTTCGAGATATCGCCATTAGGGTGGGCCAGGGGTGACTCTAGAATGTGTTTGTACGATATGGGTATCAAATGAAAGGTGGTAAGGAGTATTTTAAAAGGGAGTAATCCTTAGTTCTATAGGTGGACGCCTTTTCGAGATATCGCCATAAAGGTGGACCAAGGGTGACTCTAGAATGTTTGTACGATATGGGTATCAAACAAAAGGTGTTACTGAGCATTTTAAGAGGGAGTGGGCATTAGGTCTATAGGTGGACGCCTTTTCGAGATATCGCCATTAGGGTGGGCCAGGGTGACTCTAGAATGTGTTTGTACGATATGGGTATCAAATGAAAGGTGGTAATGAGTATTTTAAAAGGGAGTAATCCTTAGTTCTATAGGTGGACGCCTTTTCGAGATATCGCCATAAAGCTGAACCAAGGGTGACTCTAGAATGTTTGTACGGTATGGGTATCAAACGAAAGGTGTTACTGAGCATTTTAAGAGGGAGTGGGCATTAGGTCTATAGGTGGACGCCTTTTCGAGATATCGCCATTAGGGTGGGCCAGGGTGACTCTAGAATGTGTTTGTAAGATATGGGTATCAAATGAAAGGTGGTAATGAGTATTTTAAAAGGGAGTAATCCTTAGCTCTATAGGTGGACGCCTTTTCGAGATATCGCCATTAGGGTGGGCCAGGTGTGACTCTAGAATGTTTGTACGATATGGGTATCAAACGAAAGGTGTTACTGAGCATTTTAAGAGGGAGTGGGCATAAGGTCTATAGGTGGACGCCTTTTCGAGATATCGCCATTAGGGTGGGACAGGGGTGACTCTAGAATGTTTGTATGATATGGGTATCAAACGAAAGGTGTTACTGAGCATTTTAAGAGGGAGTGTACATTAGGTCTATAGGTGGACGCCTTTTCGAGATATCGCCATTAGGGTGGGCCAGGGGTGACTCTAGAATGTTTGTACGATATGGGTATCAAACGAAAGGTGTTACTGAGCATTTTAAGAGGGAGTGGACATTAGGTCTATAGGTGGACGCCTTTTCGAGATATCGCCATTAGGGTGGGCCAGGGTGACTCTAGAATGTGTTTGTACGATATGGGTATCAAATGAAAGGTGGTAATGAGTATTTTAAAAGGGAGTAATCCTTAGTTCTATAGGTGGACGCCTTTTCGAAATATCGCCATTAGGGTGGGCCAGGTGTGACTCTAGAATGTTTGTACGATATGGGTATCAAACGAAAGCTGTTACTGAGCATTTTAAGAGGGAGTGGGCATTAGGTCTATAGGTGGACGCCTTTTCGAGATATTGCCATTAGGGTGGGCCAGGGGTGACTCTAGAATGTTTGTACGATATGGGTATCAAACGAAAGGTGTTACTGAGCATTTTAAGAGGGAGTGGACACTAGGTCTATAGGTGGACGCCTTTTCGAGATATCGCCATTAGGGTGGGCCAGGGGTTACTCTAGAATGTTTGTACGATATGGGTATCAAACGAAAGGTGTTACTGAGCATTTTAAGAGAGAGGGGGCATTAGTTCTATAGGTGGACGCCTTTTCGAGATATCGCCATTAGGGTGGGACAGGGGTGACTCTGGTATGTTTTTGTACGATATGGATATCAAATTAAAGGTATTAATGAGGGTTTTAAAAGCGAGTGGCCCTTAGATGTATATGTGAAGGCGTTCTCGTGATATCCACCAAAATGTGGACCAGGTGATCCAGAAAATCATCTGTCGGGTACTGCTAATTTATTTATATATGCAATACCACTAACAGTATTCCTGCCAAGATTCCAAGGGCTGTTGATTTCGCCTTGTAGAACTTTTTCATTTTCTTCTACTTAATATGGTAGGTGTCACACCCATTTTACAAAGATTTTTCCAAAGTTATATTTTGCGTCAACAAACCAATCCAGTTACCATGTTTCATCCCTTTTTTCGTATTTGGTATAGAATTATGGCATTTTTTTCATTTTTCGTAATTTTCGATATCGATAAAGTGGGCGTGGTTATGGTCAGATTTCGCCCATTTTTTATACCAAGAAAAAGTGAGCTCAGGTAAGTACGTGGGCTAAGTTTAGTAAAGATATATCGGATTTTGCTCAAGTTATTGTGTTAATGGCCGAGCGGAAGGACAGACGGTGGACTGTGTATAAAAACTGGGCGTGGCTTCCACCGATTTCGCCCATTTTCACAGAGAACAGTTACCGTCATAGAATCTATGCTCCTACCAAATTTGAGAAGGATTGGTAAATTTTTGTTCGAGTTATGGCAATAAAAGTATTCTAGACAAACTAAATGAAAATGGGCGGAGCCACGCCCATTTTGAAATTTTCTTTTATTTTTGTATTTTGTTGCATCATATCATTACTGGAGTTGAATTTTGACTTAATTTACTTATATACAGTAAAGATATTAAATTTTTTGTTAAAATTTGAATTTAAAAAAATTTTTTTTTAAAAAGTGGGCGTGTTCTTAATCCAATTTTGCTAATTTTTATTTAGCACATATAGAGTAATAGTAGTAACGTTCCTGCCAAATTTCATCATGATATCTTCAACGACTGCCAAATTACAGCTTGCAAAACTTTTAAATTACCTTCTTGTAAAAGTGGGCGGGGCCACGCCCACTGTCCAAAATCTTACTAATTTTCTATTCTGCGTCATAACATCAACCCATCTACCAAGTTTCGTCGCTTTATCTGTCTTTTGTAATGAGTTATCGCACTTTTTCGGTTTTTCGAAATTTTCGATATCGAAAAAGTGGGCGTGGTTATAGTCCGATATCGTTCATTTTAAATAGCGATCTGAGATGAGTGCTCAGGAACCTACATACCAAATTTCATCAAGATACCTCAAAATTTACTCAAGTTATCGTGTTAACGGACGGACGGACGGACGGACATGGCTCAATCAAATTTTTTTTCGATCCTGATTATTTTGATATATGGAAGTCTATATCTATCTCGATTCCTTTATATATGTACAACCAACCGTTATCCAATCAAACTTAATATACTCTGTGAGCTCTGCTCAACTGAGTATAAAAATGAAGAGCATTTCTAGAGAATGTTAGCCTTTAGTTCAATCCTACATACATCGAATCGCACTAGTTCCAAACTATCCCATTAAGAGACGGTGCTTTCACATAATGGTCACGTCACAATAAACTTATACATATAGATGCGTTTAACGCAATATTATGCATGATGAGTTGATTGCACGTCTCTTTATGGAGAACGCCAGATCGAGCGACACTGGCATCATCAAACATGATAAAGTAGACAACTCTCAACTTTTGTTGCAAATAAAGCATAAGAAGAGAAACTCGACTATTGCTTGGTTAAGGGTGCTTTCACACTTTGTAAGTGAAATTATTTTTCACACTCATTGGTACTTTTCTTACATTTATCACAATTAAAAACTCCATTTTAGCAAAAGAAAATATAGAAAATATGTTAGCAATTTTTTTCTGGTATAGTGAGAATGTTTATCGAGAGGTTTTTAATGTTAATGGGTAAGCCGAAATAAGATTCAACTGCTAAGTCTGAAGTTATTTTACATTAATTAACGTAACATCTTGCGTGATTGTGGCGATTTTACTGTCTTACATAAGAGTGCGTTGTATATGAAAAAGCTCATTCTGACGCGGCCATAAGTACAGCACTCGATTTTGTTCGCACAGTGCTCATTACGCGAAAAATTTTGAGCTTGTGCTCGAGCATTTCGAGTAGTTCGAGCAATGTATGTTTAGATTTTTTCTGACTTTTTTAACAAATAATTTTTTTGATTTTAACAAATTTTAGTACACAGTGCTTTTGTCAATGGAAAGCAGTGTTAGGTCGTTATGCTAAGAAATTATGCTATTTTCATAATTTGATTGGGATCAGTGACTTTGTGAAGTGATAGGTATAGTACTATGTGGAGATTATCGACGCAGGACCGAATCGGATTTTTATATTTCATGATTTGCGCTATGTACATGGGCAAATCGAAAGGAAAGTGCTTGTATAAAGGTGCTGTCTGTGGGTGTGCTAGGTTAGGTTAGGTTGAACTTATTGATCAATAGACCTCACATAGATTGAATCTGTCCATAGTGTTACCAGAATTTATTTGACGACCAAACGGAAGAATCCCAATCCGGTGCCAGGACAAAATACAAGCAGTCTTCTACGACCAAGTTTTCTAGGACCCAGCTTAATTGCTGCCTCAAAATCTAGTAACTCTGCCGCCCCTAATAGCTGGAACCTTGACCTGGCAAGCGCAAGACATGAACACATAACGTGCTCAATCGTTTCTTCCTGCGGCTCACACTTTCTACTCACGAGGCCTAACTTATAAGCATCTGACGGCAGAAGGCAGTGTCCAGTCAGTATGCCCATCGTGAACCATAAGTCTTCTCTCTTCAGAGATATAAGCCACTAAGTCTAATATCGTAGGCTTTGCACGTGATCTTAGAAATTTTGCAGCCCGCGTTTTGTCCACGCCTTTCCTACTTGATGGATCATATGCAACTCCTGTCTCCATTTGGTTTCTCCCAAACGGATTGGGACGTCTACCGTCGACTCAGCGAGTGTTACACCCTCCTTTGCCAACTCATCGGGCGATTTGTTGCCTGCTATCCCTTTATGACCCGGAACCCGCTATAGATATATAGTCCGGCCTGAGCGAAGTTTTTTCAATGCCTCTTTGAATTCCAGAACACTTCTTCATAAAGTACTGTGTGATATTTATACCTTAATCGCCGCCTGACTATCAATATCCCAACAAACATTTAGGTTAGAAAACGATTAGAAGACAAATCGAATTCTAATGTATTTCTCTAAGGTAGAAGGTTAGAGGACGATTTGCGAAACTGTCGCGAATTATAGCATTCTCGACAAAAAGGGGACTTCGTTCTTGATAACGAGAAAAGGATTAGAATTGTAATCGAATTCTATCGTCAAATTCCAATGAGTTTCTAATGAGAATTTTGAAGTGATGCGCAATTAAGTTCAAGACAGTCACCTTGTAGCGGTGCAGGGGCTTACGACGATCGCATATGATACTAATTGGTCAGATGGGAGCGGGGCAACCGCGCTCACCTGACAGATGTGGTCGAATGCGATCGGTAACCAGGAACTGTCACCTCCTAATCCAGGGTGTCATGCGTCACCGTGCCCATTGGACTGGTTTGCAGCCAGGAGGTCCACAACACCGGCTGTATTATAACGGCGCCTCCCCAACACCGGGCCACCTTGGGGAGTAACCATGGCCTTACCGCGTCAAGGGGCTCTGCCGCGGCGGACCAACTCAGTTCGCCAAATTAAAGCAGAGACAATAACGCTTGCCATGTCAAGCAAGTTGTCGTAAGAAAAAAATGATGAACAACAACAACAAAAAAACCAACAACAACAATAACAATAAAAGCACAACAAAAAAAACGGGCTCCAAGAAGAGCAGCGGGCAGAGAAGCAGCAGGCCACGCACGTACTCCAGACAATTCCTGGAAAGCCTCACGAGAGAGGAGGCAATGCTATTCTTAGAGCATCAGAGGGATGAATCTCCCTCCACTAGCACTGGAGTATACAGAGAACCGGCTCTCAAAACCGCGAACCCCAAGGGCAACATCAAAACCCAAGGAGAGCAGCGCGGGCCCGAAGAGCACTCCAACCAGGAAGCAGGGAAACCCGCGATCCCCAGTGGACCCCTATCCACTGGTGAGCAGCGCGGGCAAGTCAAACAAGGTGAGCAGAAGGCGGCGGCAGGAAACAAACCCGCGATCCATGGAGGGCCCAGTACCTCCATTGCGCAGCGTGGGCCGAAAGAGAAAACAAAAGATTTAACTTCAAGAGAACGAGAAAAGCTGACAAAGATAGGCTACAACGGTGCATCCAAGCACGAAAACCACCACCCTAGCAGTCCCTCTAGAGGGACGAGTAAGTCTAGGCGTTCACCGTCGGAGCATGACTCTAGTAGCAGCTCACAGAGCACCTATGGAAGGTCCCAGGAAGGGAAAAATACAGAGCGGAACCCGGAGGAGTGGAAGCGGCCTAACAGAAGGCACAACAGAGGCAGGCAACCTGCACTTCCACCACGGGGCAGTCCAGGAGCGCTGGATGACAAGAGACGCTTTGGACTAAGTGGGGCTGGGGTAAAAAGATACCTCCGATATCTAGAGGAAGGCATGTCGCCCAGGGAGGCAAGAGCCAGGGCAGATGAGCGCAGGCATGAACCAGACCACGGGCAGAGAAAAGCCAATGCTCAAAGTGGAAGCAGAGAAGGAAGGAGAGCACAGCCAGCGGCAGCTGACCAGCATGCGCCCGCTCTCGCTGAAAAGCGCAGGATCGGGCAAATTACGCCGGAGGAAACTCCGAGCTCAAAAAGGCAACGGGCCCACGCTCCCAGGAACACTGCACCGACGGGCAGGGAGATTCAAGCCAGGGCGACTGGGGTACCCGCTGGGATGGCACCAAGGCAGCAGAGCTATTCGGAAGCCCTTAGGGTTATCCGAATAGCTGTTCTGCCCAGTAACTACTCGGCGGAGGCCCTAAGTCAAGACGCTTGAGGGGTGGACAGGGCCACAATTATGCACGAGACGCGGGGATGAAATACCGCCAACGCATAATGTGACTATGTTCCTCCCCAGAAGTGCGGAACGCCCAAAAGAGTTTGCGTTACGGCTCCTCGCCAACCAAAATGAGGGCCTCAGGACGCAGAGATGGCGCGTTATTAATTGTAGCGCAGAGGAAACAGGCCTACGTCTCGACGTAGGCATAGACGAGGAATCGTATCAAATCATACGCAGGAACGGACTTAAGCTGCACTATAGGTACGGCCTGGTCCTAGTGAGACCCTGGAGGCAGAGGCAACCAGGAAATAGTGAGCAGCCGGAAGACAAAGCGGAGGCAGAGGGCACCGACAGAGGCGAGCTGTCGGACGAGAACATAACGGACGCGAGCACCGATACCATCAGAGCTCGCGAGACCACAAACCCTCCCACCGCAGCAAGCAAGGACAAAATCGTGCAGCCTGGGGATGAAAAAGAAATCCCCACCACGCAAGAGCTCATCGAGGGCTTCGACCTCCAGGAGCTGGAGCTGAATAGGCGGGACGAAAGCGAGAGCGGATTGTCGGATGAAGATGATCCGATGAGGCCGGCCGGGCCAAAATGACCGGCACCAGCATAAAAATAGCCCAGATCAACCTCCATCACGCCATTGCAGCCTCGGCTGTACTGGTGAGGAGGTTCGCATCGGATGATCTGGGCATCGCCCTCATACAAGAACCTTGGGCTTACAAGGGACAGGTGAGGGGCCTTAATGTAAGTAATAACAAAGTTATTTGGGATCTCTCACAGCAGAGACCAAGAGCATGTGTAATGCTTAAGTCAAACATTAACTATTTTTGCATTACAGAATTTTTAAGCCGGGATCTGGTGGCGGTGCAGATCGAGGCAAAGGTGAATGGAGACAACACCAGCATTGTGCTGGCCGCAGCCTATTTCCCGGGGGACGACAGCACAGTCCCTCCAGTGAACGTGCAGAAGCTAGTGGAGCACTGCAGAAGAACGAAACTTCCGTTGATCATAGGAAGCGATGCTAACTCCCACAACACGGAGTGGGGCAGCAATGATACCAACCAAAGGGGTGAGTGTTTACTAGAATATATATTCAGCAACGATTTGAATATATGTAACGTCGGGAGCAAACCGACGTTTGTCACGAGAGTCAGGGCAGAGGTCCTAGATATAACACTTGGCAACAACCTAACTGAGAATATGATCTCGAAATGGATAGTCTCAGAAGAACCCTCCCTATCGGATCATAGGATCATAAGGTTTGAGCTGGGTGCTGTATCGGGGCAATACAGCCCTAAAAGAAATCCCAGGAAAACAGACTGGGGCAGCTACAAAAGTATCATAGAGGCTAACGCGGATAGTCTCAGAAATAAGAGCAGAAGCACTAACTGTACTGAGTTAGAGGGCAGAGTGGATAGGGCAAATCAGATAATGATAGATGCCTACAACCCCAGTTGCCGAGTCTCCTTAGTTAAGGGTAAGAAGGCAACCCCCTGGTGGTCGCATGACCTGACACTACTAAGGAAGAAAGTCAGGAAACTCTTTAACGGGGCAAGAAGAGCCGGCAACTGGGAGGAATACACTCAAAATCTAACAAAGTACAATAAAGAGATAAGGAAAGCTAAGAGGGAAAGTTTCAGAAATTTCTGTGAGGGAATTTCTAGCACACCTGCAGCGGCAAGGCTCCACAAGGCCCTAGCCAAATAGCAGAGGGAGATTAACTTAGCGATTAGGCTTCCAGACGGTACCTATACCGGAACGGTGGAGGAGCGAGCGAGGGCCCTGCTACACACGCATTTTCCGGGTGCCTCTCCGCAAGTACCGGAACCTGTGTTCCCCAGAGTGAAACCAACCCCATCAGACTGGCAACTGGCCAACTCCCTCTTCAGTGAGGCCAGAGTCAGATGGGCAGTGGAATCCTTTGAGAAATACAAATCTCCGGGGGTGGATGGCATCTACCCGGTACTAATGCAGCAAGGGACACAGATTATCCCACATCTGGCCAGGATCATGAGAGATAGCCTGGCACTGGGATACATACCCATGATGTGGAGAAGAGCAAAAGTGGTTTTCATACCAAAAGTAGGAAAAAAGGACTATTCGCAGGCAAAGTCCTTCAGACCAATAAGTCTAACTTCAGTGGACTGTGGCATAAGATGCCAGGGATATGCTGACGACATCGTCATAATTGCAAGGGGTAAGTTCGAGAGTACGCTCTGTGACATAATACAGAGAGCACTGAATATTACGAAGGGATGGTGTGCCAGTGTGGGGCTTAACATCAACCCATCTAAAACGACCATCATCCCTTTCACCAGAAGAAGGGCCCTACCAGCCCTGAGAGCAATTACAATAAATGGCGTGGCACTAGAACATGGAACCGCGGTGAAATACTTGGGGGTCACCTTTGACACCAAGCTCCTATGGAAACAGCACTTCGACTCCATGAGAGCTAAGGCCACGAGGTCCATCATGATATGCAAACGTCTAGCAGGCAAATCATGGGGCTGTAGTAAAACTCATGATAACATACGGTTCGATAGCCTGGGCATCGAAAACAACTCGGGCGACGACGAGGCAAGCGCTGTCAAAACTTCAGCGACTGGCATGTGTATGCATCACGGGAGCTATGCGCACATGCCCTACAGTAGCGCTGGAGGCTATCCTTGATCTGACCCCGCTGCATATATCAATAGAGCAGTCAGCCAAGCGAACCCTCCTGAATATTGCTAAGGAGGGCTCAGGCATAGGTAAAGTTATATCGTCCCGAAACATGGAGGAATTGAGAGAGAAGATCCCAATCTCTCAACTCCCGAGGGATGATATCCTCAGGCAGATAGTCTATGAGAGAAGGTACAAAGTAGAATTGGGAGACAAGGGTACGTGGGAGGAAAGCAGAATTGTGTACATTCATCGGCTAAATAGAATAGTATGGTACACAGATGGCTCGAAGACGCCAGAGGGGATTGGATCTGGAGTCATTGGACCCAGAGCCAAGATATCAATGCCTCTGGGAGCACACCCGAGCATTTTTCAAGCGGAAGTATTCGCTATAAGCCAGTGTGCTGACCTGAACCTTCAGCGCGAATACTCCAACGAGACAATTGCCATACTCAGTGACAGTCAGGCCGCCCTCAAGGCGATCTCGGCGTCTGAAATAAAATCAGCACTAGTACTTGAGTGCGTTGAAAAGCTAAATCAACTAGGAGCACACAACAAACTGTTGTTGGCCTGGGTTCCTGGCCACCGGGGAGTGGAGGGCAATGAGCAAGCGGACAGCCTGGCAAGGGAGGCAGCAACGACACGACCTATTGGTCCTGAGCCGTTCCTGCCAGTAGGCCCGCAGGAAATCAGAGGGCATCTACTATTAGAAGAAAGGGATAAGAGGGAAGAACACTGGCGCAATATGCCAGGCTTGAGGCAATCTAAGTTACTGCTGGGGGGCTACAACACAACTCGATATACGGCATTAATGGGCCTGTCGAAAGATAACCTGAGGATCCTAACAGCTATTCTTACAGGACACTGCAGACTGAACAGCCCCATGCAGAAGCTGGGCATACTATCGAACAACACATGCCGATTTTGTGATCGATCAGCGGAGACGGCGGAACATATACTCCTGGAATGTGACGCAATCTCAAGACGTAGGGCTAAGTTTTTGGGCTCACCATGGCCAGAGCACTCTCACATCAAATCCCTCAAGCCAGGTGAACTGCTAGGGTTCATCAGAGAAGTCGGCTTGGATGAGGTGCTGTGAAGCAGTTGAGGGCACAATAGACCAATGGTCGCAGTGCGATCCTCAATTAATTATCTATCTATCTAAGTTCAATTATTTAAAACCAGCGAAATTTTCATTGTTGCATTATATCAAATACGTTTATTTGGTTATAGTCTTATGTAGTAAGAAGGAACATATTTCAAAGCTTTTTCTATTATAATAAAAAATCAAACCGTACTTAAAGATTGAGCTCATCGTTGGTTTGAGGTACGGATGAGGAAGCGTTTTCTTCATGCCATTCAAATAGCACTTCAATAATCTGCTCGCTTTCCTTTTTTAATTTTTTTTTTTGATTCATTTTCGCTTACTAGTATTTATTATTATAAATAAAAAAACTTATTTCGCAACTTGTAATATTTCCACTATTTTTATTTTGTTTGTATAACACTAAGAATGAGTGATCATGTCGTGCAAATAATCGATAACTGTGACAATAATCATAACATCGCATTTCTAGTGTTATTCGAATCGTTTCACAGTCGAATTCTAACCTAGTTCTCTAACCTAGTTTTCGTTTCGAAATGCATTAGAGAACTACATTAGAATTCTAATGTAAAATTACAATATTTCTCTAACGTTAGAAACTGTGTTTTCTGGGGTATATATTGACCCGATTGCGGCAAAGGCACGCTTCCTTCAGAATATCTGCTGCTTTCTTCACTGCTATAATTTCCGCCTGAAAAACGCTACAGTAATCTGGCAGCTTGTAGGATATACTTATTTCTGTGTCGACACAGTAAACAGCTGACCCAACCCCTTCCATTAATTTGGAACTATCCGTGTACACGTGTATAGCATGTATTTCTGCACCCCGGCACCAACCCTCCGGCTCAGTTGTGGTTGCAATATCTCTTTCGAAGCTCAGGCACGGGACCATATATTCCGTTTGCCCCATATTAGATGGCGCTATACTGCTGTGGCCATAAGGCCTGCACTCAAGCTGCCCCGAGGCATTAAGCCTTGTTGCCGTTGCTAATGCGATGTTTTTGGCCTTTAGGTCTGCAGACGGGTGCGTTAGACTTAATCTAAAAAAGGTGAGAAATATTCTACAGTTTCTAGACTGAGGGAATTACGCTATTATGTATTTGAAATAATTATTTGTTATTAATGCACAAATATTTACTTAACTCCACATAAAAGTAAAAGCTCGAAATTTTCGTAACATTTTTTCGAACTTACGATTTTTTTCGAAAACGTTTTTAAGATTGGTTTGCAAAATACATAGACATTTTTTTTAAATTATTGCAAATAAAATAGATGAATTTAATTAACGAAATTTGGTCAAATTTTTCACTGCTATTTTTATTCCCTTTACTGTATAAATTTGTTTGAGTTATTCTCAACATAAGTTTCAAATTTAGGGGCGTACTTTGCCAACTTTTTTATATCGTATGGGAACCAACCCAGTCTAATATATTTTCACACTGGTACGATCTACAACTCTGGCAAATATTGTTATAACCAGATTATTAGTACTGCTGGGTATGTAATTAAATTTTGTATGGTTTAAAGACCAAATATTATTTCTTAATTATAAAGCACTCTTAATAAATGCTCACCTGTGATTAGATTGAAAATCAATTTCTGCTTATGATTCGGGTTCACTGACATCTTTGATTATTTTTTGGTTTGTTGCTAATTCTGTTTTTAAACTTGATTACTTATATTATTGGTTTTAACATGTACAATGTGTGTGTTTGTTTATAAACAACGTATGTACGTTTGCACAGTAATTGAAAAATTTTTGATTGTATTTTATTTCTGTTGAGTTTTGTAATTAATTTTATTCTTTTGTTTTGTGTTATTTTCACTTCCTCAATTCTCTTGACGACCAGCAACTTGTTGATCACTGCCGTTCTAGTGTACAACACCAACAAACACTAATTGAGGAAAAACACTTTTAAATATAAATTTAATTTTGTTTCAATGGTTTTGTTTTTATTTTGTTCTTATTTAAGTACGACAACTATTAACGCGAAATACTAAAAAGAGACACACTCGATTTTATTTGCGTGCGAAGCACTACGAAAACACTTTGCGACTGAATTGCTACTAACCAAGGTAACCAACTGTTCGGTCCGTCGATCATATCGCTAATAATTAATTCATATTTACGTACCTACCTATGTATGCATGTATATATGTACAGTAACATACATATGTATTTATCTTAGAAGCGTTCTTTACGTAGAGAGGGGGGAAGCCCCTACAATCATTGTTAACTGCTTAAAGATTGTCTCTTAGGAATTACACAATAGCTGATTCATTTTCATCAAAACCGCTCACAACAATGTATAAGGGGTATTCCATCCCATTACGACCAATTTTGAACCCGACCCCTTTAGAACTGGCTGAAAGTTTTTCTTCTTTTTCTAGCTTACGAAAGACGTTTTTCAGATTTTTTTCAAATTTTTTCATCCAACTCAAAAAAAGTTATGAATTTTTAAAAAACACCGTTTTTGTTTTCAAAATGCCAAAACTTTTTCAAAAATTGACCGTTTGGGATCTTTTTTTTTTTTTTTAAATTTGTTTTTAAATATACTTTTCGGAAAAAATACAAAAAAATTTTTAAAGTTTTTTTTTAATTTTTCAGTTTTTCGAGATTTTTCGAATTTCGTCATTTTTTTTTTTTTTCTCATAAAAGCTTCAATCAATTCTGCAATCATCCCCACTAATCCCGGAGTGGGCCGATTTTTTTTATATTTTTTTTTTTTATTTAATTGAAAAAAATTTTATTTATATAACAAAAAAATGTAAGAAAATGATTTTTAAGTATCCTTTTCTTTATATATTATGGTAATCTACGATTAAAATTACTCGCTTTCTGTGTCAGTCATTAATCCTGGTTATTTTAATCGTAGATTACCATAATAAATAAAGAAAAGAATACTTAAAAATCATTTTCTTACATATTTTTGTAATATAAATAAAATTGATAAAAAAAAATTTTTTTTTGAAACATTTTTTTTCAATTAAATAAAAAAAAATATAAAAAAAATTCGGCCCACTCCGGGATTAGTGGGGTTGATTGCAGAATTGATTGAAGTTTTTTATGAGAAAAAAAATGGCGAAATTCGAAAAATCTCGAAAAACTGAAATATTAAAAAAAAAAACCTTAAAAATTTTTTTGTATTTTTTCCGAAAAGTAAATTTTAAAACAAATTTAAAAAAAAAAGATCCCAAACGGTCAATTTTTGAAAAAGTTATAGCATTTTGAAAACAAAAACGGTGTTTTTTAAAAATTCATAACTTTTTTTGAGTTGGATGAAAACATTTTAAAAAATTCTGAAAAACGTCTTTCGTAAGCTAGAAAGAGAAGAAAAACTTTCAGCCAATTCTAAAAGGGGTCGGGTTCAAAATTGGTCGAAATGGGATGGAATACCCCATAAATTGCATGCTTTTTGATGACTAAGTATACACATTTTTTTTAGTTAAAACTATGCAAGTCCTATGATGTCCCTAATGAAAGACTTTAGGATTAAAATGCACTCTATGAACTATTTCAGTCCATGTGAGGTCGTCAGTTCAACCTTAGGATATCGATATCGAAAATTTCGAGTCATGGAAAAAACATGAATATTAATCAACTAAGGCAGATAAAGATATAAAATATTTTACAATAACTGACTTTCTAGGTTGGAAAAGAAAATTAGTTAGGAAGTGGGCTTGACACCTGAAAGAAGTAAATTTTAAAATTTAACAAGCTTTAACTTGAAATTTATCACAATTTAGCACAAAAATTACTTTATCAATGTACTATATGAGGCCTTTTATGTCATCTTAACAAACCATTCAATAGATATGAACTTTTATAATTTGTGAAATTTGCCTCACTCAGGTCATGTTTTTAATTTGTCGTTTTTTGGTGGATTTTATGAAAGAATTATACAAAAAATTATTCACTAAATTATACAGGCCTACGTTGGTCCCCCTGATGTGGTCCTAGATTTTAGATATCAAGTACCATAGAAAACGTGTTTGTAAGCTGGGTCGCCCCACCGCAGTGGTTTGGCAAACACTACTATTGTATTTCTGCCATGACAAGCTTCTCAGCGAAAATTCAGATACCTCTTGGAATTGGTGTAAAACATATGAATCCCGTCCCTCAAATTTGTAAGAAAACTTAAAAAGTGCCAGGTCGGAAATTGGAAGAGAAGCTCGGCCAAAATCTCCGTGTTGGTGCATATTTGTTTTTATTCACACAAAACAATTTAGGTGGCAAAACCGCACTTCATCCGCAGGAAGTGCCGAAAAAGAACTATTCTAAAAACAAAATTTTAATTATAATAATAATAAAAAATTGGACTTCCGCTTGCTGTTCAAATCTTCCATTACTTTATGTAACGAACAACACTGGTGACACCAAACTTAGTTTTGTCATAACTCTGAAATGTGTAATACTATACAATTACACTAAACTTTTTTACATTGCACCACTTTGGTGAAAAATTTGAAAAAACGCCAAAATTTATTTTGATATTTGTTTTTGTGCATGTTTATTTATTTAAGTTTTCCCAATTTCGAAAACCTGATCATGCCCGATTGCCCTTTTTTTATATCAAATTAAAAAACAATTGAAAGCTGAAATTAAAATTGTTAAGCTCTCGATTTTTTTTTTTTTTTAAGTCGCAAAAATACTTATCACGTAAACAGAGCCTAAAAACGAAAAGAAATAATAATGGTTCATAATTTTTCTGGAGCAGTATGATATGACAAGGCATTGATGCAGTGCTAGCAACTTTCTGGCACTGTCTCGTGAACAATATTTTTTGACCCCTTGAATCTTTGGGTCAGTGGACTTTATCTAATTATTCTAAGGGCCGCTTTCTCAAATGAACGTTAAAATTTATCTACCCTATAAACACAAATTTTATAATAAATTTTTTAAAAATAAAATAAAAAAATTTTAAGCACTTCCTTTATATAAATGGGCAAAAATCAGTGAAAAATATCTCTTTATATAAAGAAATATTCTTGCTAAACTTTGATTTTTAAATTTTGACATAGAAATTGCAAAAATATTTATGAGAAGTAAAAGTACAAAAGTGAAGCGCACATTACTTGGATTGGAAAGTTGGTAGGAAAGGAGATATTATTAGTCAATCAATTGCGCTCCACCTTTATATTTTTACTTCTCATAAATATTTTTGCAATTTCTATTTCAAAATTTAAAAATCAAAGTTTAGCAAGAATATGTCTTTATATAAGGAAACACTTTTCGCTGACTTTTGTCCATTTATATAAAGGAAGTGCTTAAAGTATTTTTATTTCATTTTTATTTTCTCCTTTTCTTATATTTTCTCGGTGTCTTAACCTATCTGTTAAGTTTTACGCTTGTAGCTCAATGAGAACTTACATAAAAATCAATCCCGAAATTCCCTCCGTTCCGTTTGATTTTTCTAAATATATCAGTCCGTGCGCCTCCTAGCGAAACTTTTTGTATTGTGTCATCGGCCGTCATTGACCTCTGAATTAAGCTCTAAATTTTTAGCCTCTAGCTCAGCGAGAAGTTACTTAAAACCCGGTTTCAAATTTCCAAATTATTATCAAATTTTTTCGATCCGTGCGCCACCTAACGTAATTTTTTTCTACTTTTGTTCTTTGTCACGGCGACTTAACCTGTCTCTGAGGTTTCATGTTTGTAGCTCAATGAGAACTTACTTTAAAATCGATTTCAAAACACCAAATTTCAAAATTCTTATCTAAATATTTCGATCCGAGCGCCACCTAACCGATTTTTTTCTCCTTTTCTTAAATTTTCTCAGCGTATTATCCTATATGTGAAGTTATACAGTTGTAGCTCAATGAGAACTTACATAAAAAGCAATCCCAAAATTCCCTCCGTTTCTTACAATTTTTCTAAATATCTAATCTCGTGCGCCCTCTACCGAATCTTTTTGTATCGTGTCATCGACCTCTAAATTAAGTTTGAAATTTTAGCTCATTGAGAAGTTACTTAAAAGCTGTTTTGAAAATTTTCAAATTCTTATCTAATTATTTCGATCCGTGCGCCACCTAACGATTTTTTTTTCTTTTGTTGCATTGTCACGGTTTCTAACCTATGCGTAAAGTTTCACGTTTTTAGCCCAATGAGAAGTTACTTAAAAATCCATTGCAAGATTTGTATGAAAAACGGGCAAACATTCAACCGACCTAATATAAAGGAAGTAAAAAATCTGAGAAACTCTTCGGTTTTTCGAATTTTGAGAGACCTATAACTTGTACTTCGTTAGACTAAAATTTATTCGGCTAAAAACGGGATACTCAAAAAATTTCATAAAACTCTAAATGGAAAGATCGAATATTGCCAGTGCTTTTTTTCTGTTCGCTGCTGTATATCTTTCTAAAGAAATCATTATTTTCAGAGCTGCTCAACCCCTATACACTTGTAGCACTTTTGTTTTTGTTTTGCCCTGAATCATAGGCACAGATTCAAATTCACACTTTGAATATAAAAAAAAATTCCATAGCACTCCCATATGCCCTCACGTATACTTTCGAATCATACGAAAATGATTGAATTTCTTATGAAAGTGTCAAGAAAAAGCACTCCCGTATCATGATTCAATCACAAGAGGTTTGCTCGACAGACACAATTTTTGACAATTGCAGCCATTTTGCTCCCAAATCGAATTGACATCCGTTAACTGTGTTGTTTCTTTGCGAATTTTCGAAAATTATTAGTATTAGAAATAGGAAGCAATCAGTTTACAAATACCCGATAAGTACTGAACTGCATAATTCCTTAGAACATTTTTTTATTTTATAGTGAATTTATTAACTATGCCTCGACCAATAAGTATGGCTGAACATCGAACATAGGTAATTTTATGAAAAGTGAGGACACCAAGAAATCGTTTACTTTCGTAAAGCTATGAATATACGAAACCTAAACCAATTCAAAATTCATCGTTCAACGTCAAAACCCCGACTATTAAATCGATTTACGTAAAAATTTCATTAGTAAATAATGGAGATGCCCTAACGAAATGTACTAATTGGGTATGTTAATTTATTCAGGTAAAAGTCTAGAATAGGAGTCGACTGCTAATACGCGTCTAAAAATATCGAGAGATGTGACCTCGACAACAATAATCCGAAGGCGGAAAAGAAAAATTCTATCGCTGTCCGGAGATATTTTCAGTTGAAATTGGCAATTTTCATGTGGTTGTTGTAATGTTTTTGTGCACGGAAAAAGATTTTGTGTACAAAGGGATTTTGCACGCATTTAATTTTGATCCCCCCTCATTGGTGGACCGACCGGGGTAATTTTTTATAAGCTTAGCTGAAGGCCGCCAACGCAACCCGGGGTCATTTTTCGGTTTTTCGTCAATAACTTTTGAACGAGCTCACATTTTTATTTCCGCCTTCGAATTATTGTTATCGAGGTCAATACGCGTCTTTTGACACTTCTCTGGATATTTTTGGTCGCGTATTAAAAGTCGAACTTCTGTTCTATTAATTCCGAAAGTTCGGAACATTCGTCTCCATTTAAGAATTTGGGGAATAGGTTTATATTCGAAATATTATGTATATACTTATTTGATATATTCGGACTTCATGAGGTAGTATCAAATGAACGTATTCCGAATATTCTAAATTAACGGTTTATCCGGAACGCTTCCATGAATGCTTAACGGAAAAGAGCTTTCCGAAATTTCAGAATAAAAAGGTGAATACTCCCTGTGTAGCAGGACCGCACAAAAGCTTAACCATTTTCTTTTATTTTTGTTTTTGTCGGTTCATTGCGGCTGCTGAGTAGCATATCACCCCATGTCGGCTGCCTCTTCAAAATCGTGCTATCTCAAAATATTTTTCAAAAATTTCCCAATTCAGGATTGGGATATTAGATTTATTATTTATTATATTAGAGTTAGATTGAAGAACGCTTCTTCTAAGAATGCTTTCCATTAACTCCCTCTTATGACAAAATGCATTGAACTTATGCTCAAATAAAGGGGTTTTGAAACAAATTTTGAGACAGTGCTTTTTTGAATAAAATTCTAACGTACGGCATTCTTCAAACAATTTCTGAATGAATGACCAAACCAACATAAATTTATCAGTTCACGAAATATTTAGTAGAAAATGAATTATTTCCCCAAAAACCTATGGCCTATGGCATTTACAAATTTATTATCACTACTAAAGATACTTTTCTACTACAATTTTCACTGAAGGGTATTGAATTATTCCCCATTTTCCTTACTTCGTAAAAGCAACCCGTCCAGGTTTTTCAACTTGGGAGTGTCAAAGATCTGTCATCGTTGGAGAACAAACCTCTAGTAATTGAATCATGCTCCCGTATGAAGCTCAGGCACTTGCGTATGATAAAAAAATTTACACTAACAATTTGACAACTAAAAATTATTCAAAACATTATAGCACTGAAAAAAATTTGTAATCAAAATTGATTCATAAATAAAATTAAAATGGATAATTGGCCGCGGTGCTGAAATATATGGGGTATATGACCAAAGAATATTAGCAAAACTGTACCAAAACAAGAGGAGTCTATTCTAACTTCATATGATATTAGTTAATTACCCTCCAGGGAAGTCAGTGACTAGTGATACAAAATTCTGGTTCAGAATTAGACCTAGAGTGCCAAATAAGTATTGGTTCGTTAATAGCTAGATAAAATCGACAAAAAAACTGCTACCACCTTTAACGAGCTGTGGCTACATAAGAGTATGCCTCTTTCTCAACACTATTCCACCAGTACGTAACTATCGAAAAAGTACCAAAAAGAAATTTGTATATAGTTAGGAACTAGCGGAAGTTAAAGCAGCGGGGTCAATTTCCACCGCCTAGGACATCGCCATGTTAAATTCGCCAGTTGAAAACATGTAAAAAGATAGGATGGCGAACTATTAGTGGTTCAGAATGCAGTAGAAATGCACTCATTTTGAAAGAGAGACTCTCCTTACGGGGTAGTTTCTGTGACCTTTTATTTCAATTCCGTTTATTATTTTTCTTGGTTATGAGACATTTTTTGACTGGAAGTAGGGGAACCGTAAAGTAACCATACCTATCATTTACTTGTTAAACATTTTATTAAATTCAAATGGTATTTCAGCACCTCAGTAATCTCTGTTGCTAATATAATTTAAACATTTATGTATTTCAAAAGTGTTTAAATTCAATTTCCAATGCAACATTCGCGGAAAATCCTACATTCACTTTTAGTATGATTATTGAAACCCAAATTCCTACGATATATATATTAGACTGGGTCGATTTATTAACCGATATCACGCCATCGATTTTTCTATAGGATTTGGGCTCAGGAAAAAAAGTTCCACTACGCATACCCAAAAAAATTATTTTCGAGCCTGCGAAAAAAAAATTGCGAAAGGGTCAAATTTTCGACCAAAACACTCCCCAAAACCCAAAAAATATTTTTTTTTTTTTCAAAAACTTTCGTCCATACAAATCGATCCAGGTTAATATGTATATAGAATATGTTTCCACAAACCTTCAAGCTAGAGGTTAATGTAATTTTTCGCTACTTTCAGAATTAAATTTATTGGCTCTTGTACGTTGGTCATATAACTATTGACGTATTATTTCAAGCAATTATTTTGTAACATGAAACCAAATATTCAACTTTTTCCGACCTCAAACAATTAAATTTTTTTAAATATATTTTTTTAAATACAAAAAAGTTTCAGTGTACATACAATTTTGTCCATGTATTGTGATTCGCACTTCCATATAAAAAATTTTGAGCAGCACTGATTATTTTTGTGATTCAGTGTAATGACTTGTAAAAACAGAAATAATCAAAGCTTTTGTTGTAGAATTTTTGTGATAAAGCAGAGTTAGGTCCTTATGAGGAGTAAACCTTATAAAATTAACTCTGTGTTCAAAAAAGCTTAGCCGTTCTACAAATGAGCGTTAATGATATTGTAACGAATTTGCTTGCAAATCCTCTTATTTGCCCCTTTTGCTAGGTTCGTATCGCTAAACTGTTGAATAAATAACTCCAATATTGAATAATGCAAAAATGGCCTTTATTAAAATGCTTCACAATAACACTCAAACTGTGCAACGAATAGCTTAATAACCAAACTGATAGCTCAAATGAAATTCCACTATTCAAAATAATACTGCTATTCCTCGCTAGATATCGTGTTAATCAAACTGCTTGACAACTCAAATCAAACTGAATTTCTTCTTACTCGCTGGCGCCGCTTTTATAGTTTACGCTGCATACTTCTAGGCTCTTCGATTTCCAGAAGTTACTAGTTGTTTCGGCTACAAAATCGCCAGCCACAACTACGTGCACAAATTATTGCTCTCTCTTGTGACAACTCAGATAAGGTATATGCATGTGTTTGTAGTTTACAGTCTCCCTCACACACATAAGCGTATAAGTAAATTCATCTGTGTGTGACATCTCATCTCTTGCTGCCTTGTATGTAAATGTTGCTCGTCGGAATGTGTACATATGTGTAGACGCAATTATTTATTCGTTTATGTAGATACATAATGATTGAATTATTGATGTGCATTCACGTCACTGCTTAGATCGGCTTAGAGCTGGCAGCACTCCTTAGTTTTTCTAATATTCGTAACACTGCCCTCCACCTAAGTCTGATCGTCCCGATCAGACAAATCTCTCGATCTAAACGCTGCTAGCATCGCCAAATGTACCACTCTTCTACTCCGTGGTTTCTCAATGCTTTGTATGCGGTAGATGGTATCACTGAGCTTCTTCACAATCTTGTACGGGCCTTCCCAACTGCACCGAAATTTGGATGGAACAACTTTCCGCCGGTGAGGGTTGTATAACAGTACCAAATCTCCCGCCAAGAAACTTTTCGAATTATTGTTCTCATGGTACCTGTGTTTCATCGTACCACTCAATACCCTGGTTCGTTCCTTTACACTCTGTTGTTTGGCCGATGAACTACTTCGTAGAGCTTGCGCTGGACGGATTTGCTTTGCATAATCAGTATCGTTCCCACGTTTCCCCACGGTAGTGCGCTCTGGATTGAAACTACCCTCGCATTCCTTCTCGAAAATTCGTTGCTTCATTTTCCTGCGTCTTTTAGGTTTTGTCAATGCCAGTGTTTCTCTCGCAGGTACTTTTGATTTTGATTTATTTGGCCCATTCGATCTATCAACCTTTGCCTTTGACTTTCGTGGTCTCTGTCGAGCCTTTTCCACCAGTACCCGATTACTGCTGAACCCTTTTTCCAAACTAAAGTTAAGTGGTATTTCCTGGTTCTTATAGCGCATAATTTTTCTCCGCATATCGATCCTGATGTCATGGTCAACCAAGAAGTCCACTCCCAATATGACTTCATCAACGATCTCCGCCACAACGAATTTGTGTAGAACCATGACCTTCCCAATTAGGACTTCACATATTACTTCTCCCTGAACTTGGTTATATTCGCCTGTGACCGTACGCAATCTCGCTCCAGGTAATGACTTTATTCCCCTGTAGACCAAATCAGATCGAATCAAGAAATGAGATGCCCCCGTATCTACAGTCAGTACACGCTCTTTACCATCCACATTCCCTCTGATGGTAAGACTGCTTGATTTCCTTCCAATCTGCGACACAGATATCACAGGACATTCAACAGCCGGGGCAAGTTTTCGTTCTTTACTTTCGACACGCTCTTGCTCATTTCCGCCAGCTTTGCGTTTACGGCCACCCACATTGTTGGAACTATTAGGACCAAGATCGCAATGACGTGCAATGTGACCTGGGTTGCCGCACTTGAAACATTTAATAACTCCGGCATTCTTCTGTTGAGATCCCCTTAGTGCTTCCAAAATTGTGTCTACCCATTCTGGCCTTTCTACTTCTACACGATGAGCCTTATATGCTGGTTTACTTAATAGGGAGGCAGTTTCCTGAGTCAATGCATGTGATACCGTTTCAGCAAATGTCAGTTTTGGGTTCGCGTATGTAGCTCGCTTCGTTTCCACATCTCGTATGCCATTTATAAAGCTCTGAATCTTCACTCTTTCCGTGTATTCCACGGGTGCATCCGCATTTGCAAGATGAGCCAATCTTTCAATGTCAGAAGCAAACTCCTGCAAGGTCTCGTTAGCTTTTTGGTAGCGGTTTTGCAATTCTATTTGAAATATCTGTTTCCTGTGTTCGCTTCCGTATCGCCGTTCTACAGCAGCCATCAATGCGTCATAACTGTTCCGTTCGTATTCTGGAATAGTCTGTAAGATTTCGGCAGCTGGTCCTTTCAATGCTACGAAGAGTGCGGCAACTTTATCTTCCACATTCCAGTTGTTCACTGCTGCGGTCTTCTCAAACTGTAGCTTAAAGACCTGGAAAGGAACAGAACCGTCAAAGGATAGTGTTTTTACCTTTGAATTACTCGCTGAAACTGCTGGACGATTTAATTGTAACTGCTCCATACGACCCTTCAAATCATCGACTTCTGCCTGAAATTGAGCGATTTTTGCATCCTGCGCTTCCAGCTTTGATGTTACCCTTACTTCCTGTGCTTCTAACTGTGAAGACATTTGTGCCACCTGCAATGATAAGCGCTCCTCTTGTTCTTCCATCTTTGATGTTATGCGTGTCTCCTGCGATTCCAGTTGGGATGCCATATATGTCTTCTGTTCTTCCAATTGTGTCTCCATCTTTGATGTAATCTGTGTCGACATTTCTGCCATACGCGTTTCTTGTGCTTCAATTTTCGATGTTATTCGTGTCTCTTGGGATTCCATCTGTGATGACATTGTCTATGTTTGAGCAGATATTGCAGCCAAAATCATGTCTGTGCTCGTAACTGTCTGCGATGTTTCGTTTTTCTCTTCAATTTTTGTTACTTCCTCGCCATCAAGATGAAAGTCGTACTCTTCCACATCAATTCCTTCCGCTTCCATTGCCTCTCGTAGCCGTGCCTGAAGTTCAAGTTTAACGCCGCTTGTATTCAATCCACGGCTCTCCAACTCCTTCTTTAGTTGCTGGATCTTCAATTCACTGAACTTTGCCATGTCGTTGTTGTCCTCTGGAATTTATTCAACAATTCCTCTTCTGACACCAATTGTAACGAATTTGCTTGCAAATCCTCTTATTTGCCCCTTTTGCTAGGTTCGTATCGCTAAACTGTTGAATAAATAACTCCAATATTGAATAATGCAAAAATGGCCTTTATTAAAATGCTTCACAATAACACTCAAACTGTGCAACGAATAGCTTAATAACCAAACTGATAGCTCAAATGAAACTCCACTATTCAAAATAATACTGCTATTGCTCGCTAGATATCGTGTTAATCAAACTGCTTGACAACTCAAATCAAACTGAATTTCTTCTTACTCGCTGGCGCCGCTTTTATAGTTTACGCTGCATACTTCTAGGCTCTTCGATTTCCAGAAGTTACTAGTTGTTTCGGCTACAAAATCGCCAGCCACAACTACGTGCACAAATTATTGCTCTCTCTTGTGACAACTCAGATAAGGTATATGCATGTGTTTGTAGTTTACAGTCTCCCTCACACACATAAGCGTATAAGTAAATTCATCTGTGTGTGACATCTCATCTCTTGCTGCCTTGTATGTAAATGTTGCTCGTCGGAATGTGTACATATGTGTAGACGCAATTATTTATTCGTTTATGTAGATACATAATGATTGAATTATTGATGTGCATTCACGTCACTGCTTAGATCGGCTTAGAGCTGGCAGCACTCCTTAGTTTTGCTAATATTCGTAACAATATTATGATAAACTACATTTTAAACACCAAAAACTAAATGGAAATTTGTATGGGTATGTCATTGTAAACAGCTTTATAAAGCTTTTGTATTTTTTATGAATAAGGGTAAGCGTCTGTATATCGACTTCTGAGTGAAAAATCACCCTATATTGGCTGCCCGTTCGAAAATACAATATCTCAGCAAAATTTCAAAGAACTTCCCAATTTAGAATTTGTTTAAAGTAATCCATTCGTCGGATTTTCTTCTTTTTAATTCCGAAATAGTTTATTGAATAACGCCCAATTTCAAAGCTCTGTTGAAGAACGGTCTATCTCTATAAAATTTAAGAGGAGATAGGGCTGTTATAAAACAAAAAATCCGAGATAGGGCGTACTGAACTTGAACTGTATTCGAAACTGAAAAATATCAAACCTTTTTTGTTTTCTTTGTTTACGCAAACAATATATTTTTTCTTAAAACCGGTTGTTAAGCATTAAGAACTAAATAATTGTCTTTTAATGCATGAAATAAATATTTACAGCGCGGCAGTCTGTTGAAATTTATTTACACATTACTTACTTACTTACTTAATTGGCGCTTAACCGTCTAAACGGTTATGGCCGTCCAACAAGGCGCGCCAGTCGCTCCTTCGCTACGCCAACCGGCGCCAATTGGTCACACCAAGAGAGTTTAAATCGTTTTCCACCTGGTCCTTCCAACGGAGTGGGGGCCGCCCTCTACCTCTGCTTCCATAGGCGGGTTCCGATAGAAACACTTTCTTGGCCGGACCATCATCTTTCATTCGCATAACATGGCCTAGCCAGCGCAGCCGCTGCGTTTTAATTCGCTGGACTATGTTGATGTCTGCGTATAGCTCGTACAGCTTATCATTAAATCTTCTTCGGTACTCGCCATCGCCAACGCGTAGAGGTCCATAAATCTTTCGAAGAACCTTTCTCTCGAAAACTCCCAAAGCCGCTTCATCTGCTGTTGTCATGGTCCATGCTTCTGCCCCATATAGCAGGACGGGTACGATAAGTGACTTGTAGAGTATGATTTTCGTTCGCCGAGAGAGGAATTTACTTTTCAATTGCTTACCTAGCCCAAAGTAGCATTTATTGGCAAGATTGATTCTTCGCTGGATTTCAGTGCTGATGTTGTTGCTAGTGTTGATGCTGGTTCCCAAATAAACGAAGTCTTTTACTATTTCGAAATTATAGCTGCCAACAGTAGCGTGGTTGCCAATGCGCCTATGCGCTGACTCTTTGCTCGATGACAGCAGGTACTTCGGTTTTTCCCCATTCACCATCAAACCCATCTTTACCGCTTCTTTTTCCAGTTTGGAGTAAGCAGAACTAACAGCGCGGGTGTTTAGGCCGATTATATCAATGTCATCAGCATATGCCAGTAATTGCACGCTTTTATAGTATATTGTTCCAGTGCGGTTAAGTTATGCAGCTAGTATAATTTTCTCCAGCATCAAATTAAAAAAAAAAAAAATAGATTATCTGCTTCTATTGTAACCTGTCCCATCCGACACATGCTTAAATAAGTCTTTATGTTTTCTTAGTAAATTAATACAAGTTGCATTAAATTACGAATTATCTTAGTTTCTCTTTAAAACATATGGCACAGCCAATTTTGAAACGATTTTTATAGTTCGTCTGAAATTAGAAAGTGATATCAAATGGGTATTCGGCTTTAAGCGAGAAAACTTCCAAACTTCTGTAGTCACTAGTTCAGGAGAAATTACTAAATGTTTGAGTAAAAGTGGAGTCAAAATATCCCACCCGTCACTTTGGAATAATCCATAAGTTAAATTTTTCTTAAGCATTTTTGAACACTTTTATATAGACGTTTTGAATTTTTTTTTTGGAAGGTGGATAGCAAATTTAAAAAAAAGATTTCATATTTTGGTGATTTCTTCAAAAATAATGCATTAAAAAATTGGAATAAGAATAAATTCTTAGCAATTTTTCTTTTCGGAAACGTTATAGTATCCATATATCGTCGCCTGCTTGCCAGAAGCATGAATGTGCCAAAATGAAAATGTTGGGAAATCGAGTTTCAAAGTTTATTGCTCTCTCAAAATTAGAGGAATTAGTTTCCAGTGCAAAAATGTACTAATATATTATACTCACACTATGCTCTTTTAACTAAGATAATTGTTCTACTCGCATCCCTTCTATTCTCCGAGATTTAGCATATTGTAACGAATTTTCTGCAAATCCTCTTATTTGCAATCCTCTGCTAAGTTCGAATCACTAAACTGTTGAATAAATAACTCCAATATTGAATGATGGAAAAATGGCCTTTATTAAGTACTTCACAATAACACTCAAACTGTGCAACGAATAGCTTAATAACCAAACTGATATCTTAAAGGAAACTGACTTTCAAAATAATAGTGCTATTGCTCGCTAGATATCGTCTTACTCGTAACTGCTTGACAATTCAAATCAAACTGAATTCCTTCTTACTCGCTGGCGCCGCTTTTATAGTTTACGCTGCATACTTCTAGGCTCTTCGATTTCCAGAAGTTACTAGTTGTTTCGGCTACAAAATCGCCAGCCACAACTACGTGCACAAATTATTGCTCTCTCTTGTGACAACTCAGATAAGGTATATGCATGTGTTTGTAGTTTACAGTCTCCCGCACACACATAAGCGTATAAGTAAATTCATCGGTGTGTGACATCTCATCTCTCGCTGCCTTGTATGTAAATGTTGCTCGTCGGAATGTGTACATATGTGTAGACGCAATTATTGATTCGTTTATGTAGATACATAATGATTGAATTATTGATGTGCATTCACGTCACTGCTTAGATCGGCTTAGAGCTGGCAGCACTCCTTAGTTTTGCTAATATTCGTAACACTGCCCTCCACCTAAGTCTGATCGTCCCGATCAGACAAATCTCTCGATCTAAACGCTGCTAATCTCTCCAAATGAACCACTTTCATTTTGGTTCGTGGTTTGGTAGTGGTTTGTATGCGGTACACTACATCGTTGATCCGTTTTACAACTTTGTATGGGCCTTCCCAGTTACACTGCAATTTCGGGGACAACCCTTTTTTTCGTTGTGGGTTGTATAGCAGCACCAAATCTCCTTCCTGAAACCCTTCCGAATTAATTGCTTTATCGTACCTCGCTTTCATCTTGTCACTCATAATCTTTGCTCGTTGCCTTACCAGATCGTGTATCTCTCTCAGCTCTTCTTCTAAGACATCAGTGGATTTCTTGACATTCCTCTCCGCATCGGCATCTATCCCATACTTCAAATCAGCTGGCAGTCGAAGGTCATTGCCAAAAATTACCTTTGCGGGAGTTTGGCTCGTTGTGTCATGTACTGCCGATCGGTAGGCCATCAAGAATAATGATATGTGTGTATCCCAGTCCTTATGGTACTTGTCGACTACTTTCCTTAAATGCTCCTCCAATGTTCTATTGAAACGTTCCACCATACCATCGGACTGAGGATGCAATGCAGTTGTCCGTGTTTTTCGAATGCCCAACTTCTTGCACAGTTCTTGGAACACAGCTGATTCAAAATTCCTGCCTTGGTCAGAATGTAACTCCATTGGTACACCATACCTTGCAACCCATTCGTTTTTAACCACTTCTGCTACTGTTTCTGCTTCTTGGTTTGGGATTGGGTATACCTCTGGCCATTTACTGAAATAATCCATAACCACCAGTACGTATTTGTTTCCGCGGTTGCTAGTAGGAAATGGACCTGCGACATCCATGGCGATCCTTTCAAATGGTGCACCTGAAATATACTGCTTCATCTGGCCACGACTTCGGGTTTTGGGCCCTTTCGCTCTGTTGCATACCTCGCAATTGGCAATCCACTCGGTGACCGACTGACGGCAACCAACCCAATAGAATCTCTGCTTAATTTTCTCGAGTGTCTTCGTGATTCCAAGATGGCCTCCACTTGGACCATTGTGCAACTCGCTGAGCACGTCAGGAATCCTCTTTCTGGGAACAACTATAAGTTTCTTCTTGCACTGACCATCCTCACTCTCCCATACTCGATGCAAGCAACCGGATATCAATTCCAAACTGTTCCACTGTGCCCAATATGACTTCGCAATGGGACTCTCTGCTGACATATCCTCTCTGCTTGGTCTTTCGTTTCGTTCGAGCCCTTGCATAACATGTGACAGACCTGTATCTTCTAGCTGACACTTTCTTAGTTGTTCCTTGTCCCATTCATCCGTACACGTTATAGTCATTAGCCGGACATCTATAATGTCTTCTTTAGCCTCGGCCTTTGAACAGTGCTTGCATTCCAAACTACATGGCCTTCGTGACATTGCATCGGCATTTCCATGGGTACTACCTTTTCGATGCTCAATGGAAAAGTCATAGCTTTGAAGTCGCTCGATCCACCGTGCCAATTGTCCTTCCGGATTACGGAACTGCAGAAGCCATTTCAATGCTGCGTGATCTGTCCTGACATGGAATCGCTGGCCGTAGAGGTATTTGTGAAAATGTTTAATGCACTCTACCAATGCCAACAGCTCTCTCCGCGTAACACAGTAGTTCCTCTCTGGTTTTCCAATCGAACGGCTGTAATATGCAACTACCTTCTCCTGTCCATCGACCAGTTGTGATAAAACGCCTCCTATAGCATATCCACTTGCATCTGTATCTAGAATAAATGTTGCTCCTGGAATCGGATATGCTAACATTGGGGCAGTGCACAAACGCTCCTTCAATGTTTGGAAAGCCACTTCTTGCTCCTTCTTCCATTCAAAAGCTTTGTTTTTTCTTGTAAGCTCATGGAGGCTATGGGCTACGCTGGAAAAATTTGGTACAAATCGGCGGTAATATGTGCACAGCCCAAGAAAACTTCTCAATTCATGTAGATTCTGTGGTCTTGGCCAATCCTGTACAGCCTCTATTTTTTCGTTCGCAGTGCAGATGCCCTCTGTCGTTACCTTGTGACCCAAATAATTGACTTCCTTTTTAAACAGCGCACACTTTTTGGGACTTAACTTCAGACCAGCGCCAGCTATTCTCTGGAAAACTTCCTCCAAGTTCTTAAGATGTTCATCAAAGTTCTTGCCCAATACGATGATGTCGTCCAGGTACACCAAGCATGTTTTCCAATGTAGTCCTTTCAGTACCTGGTCCATGAGTCTCTCAAAAGTAGCTGGTGCATTACAAAGTCCAAAAGGCATCACTGTAAATTGCCAAAGACCATCACCGACACTGAAGGCTGTTTTCTCTTTATCTTCCTCCTTCACCTCCACTTGCCAGTAGCCGCTTTTCAAGTCCAGCGTGGAAAACCATTTCGTACCAGATAGCGAGTCCAGAGTGTCGTCAATTCTTGGCAATGGGTAGCTATCCTTTTTCGTTACGTCATTCAACTTCCGGTAGTCCACGCAAAACCTCATTTTTCCATCCTTTTTTTTTACAAGTACTACCGGTGAGCTCCATGGACTAGCTGATGGTTCGATGACGCCGCTGTCGTTCATTTCTTGAATGATTTGACTCACAACTTCCCGCTTCGCCAGTGGAACACTACGTGGAGCTTGACGGATCGGTCTCGCATCTCCAGTGTCAATTTGATGTTTCACAATGTTGGTGCGGCCTGGTTTAGAATCATCCTGGTCAAATATGTTCGCGTACTTTAGGAGCAGTTGTTTTGCCTTACTCTGATATGCTTCCTCTAGTCCCTGCATCCATGCCGTGATGTCATTTGAAAGATCAGTATTACTAGCTGAAACGTGTTCCTGGAGCTGTTCACAGTTAATAACCACTTCAGCCTCTTGGCATCTTCCCAAAATAGCTCCTTTAGTCAGTTTGAGTGGTGACTTGAACTCATTGAGTACTCTTACCGGAATACGTCCATCTTGTTTTGTCATAGCCAGGGTTTTTCCTACAAGTATGTTTAGTGCTGATTTGTTTGCTGCTTCGACAACCCACAATTTGTTTGTCCCACAATCTCCATCAACCTTTGCCCAGATGACTGCTTCGGATTTTGGTGGTATTTGCTGACTCTCTTCCACCAGCACTCGTTTACTGCTGTAGCCTCTCTCGTAGCCGAAATTAAGTGGTACATCCATGTTTTTATATCGCATCGTCTTGCTTTGCATGTCGATCTTGATGCCCTGGTCGATTAAGAAGTCCACTCCAATTATGATTTCATCAACAATTTCTGCCACTATAAAATTGTGTACTACCATGACGTTCCCAATTGCGACTTCACATTCTACTTCTCCAATTACCTGGGTGTCCTCTCCCGTGGCTGTACGTAATCTTGCTCCAAGCAATGGTCTTATCTTTTTGTTGACTAAATCCGCTCGAATGATGGAATGAGATGCACCCGTATCTACAGTCAATAACCGTTCCTCTCCGTCCACATGTCCTCCAACAGTAAGGTTGCTCGATCTTCTTCCAATCTGCGAGATAGAGATTATGGGGCATTCAATTGCGGGAGCCAGCTGTCGCCCCTTGCGGCTGACTCGATTTAGTTTAACGATTGAGTGGTCTTGGATATTTGCTCATCACCTTCTGCTCTGCGTTTACGACCACCCACATTGTTGGAGCTATTGGGACCGCTGCTGCAATGTCGTGCAATATGACCTGGGTTGCCGCACTTGAAACATTTAATAACTCCGGCATTTTTCTGTTGTGATCCCTTCAGTGCTTCCAAAATAGTGTCTACCCAATCTGGTCTTTCCACTTCTACACGATGAGCTTTGTATGCTGGTTTACTCAATAGTGAGGCCGTTTCCTGAGTCAATGCATGTGATACCGTTTCAGAAAATGTCAGCTTTGGGTTTGCGTATGTAGCTCGCTTCGTTTCCACGTCCCGTATGCCATTTATGAAACTCTGGATTTTTACCCTTTCAGTGTATTCCACGGGTGCGTCCGCATTTGCAAGATGAGCCAATCTTTCAATATCTGAAGCAAACTCCTGCAATGTTTCATTTGCTTTTTGGTAGCGGTTTTGCAACTCAATTTGGAATATCTGTTTCCTATGCTCGCTTCCGTAACGTCTCTCTAAAGCGCTCATCAATGTTTCGTAGTGGTTCCGCTCGTACTCTGGGATGGTCTGTAAGATTTCCGCGGCAGGCCCTTTCAGTGCCACGAACAGAGCTGCAACTTTATCTTCAGCATTCCATTGGTTCACTGCTGCGGTCTTCTCAAACTGTAGCTTAAAGACCTGAAAAGGAACAGAACCGTCAAAGGATGGTGTCTTTACCTTTGGATTACTCGCTGAAACAGCTGGGCGGTTTAGTTGTAACTGCTCCATACGACCTTTTAACGCTTCTATTTCGGCATCAATTTTGTCCTCGAGTTGTAAAATTTTTTGCATCCTGCTCTTCCAGTTTCACAAAGAGCTGCGCTGATACCTGTTCCGAAATTTGTGCCGACATTTCAGATATACGTGCCTCTTGCGCTTCCAGTTGAGATGCCAAATATGTCTTCTGTTCTTCCATCTTGGATGTTATACGTGTCTCCTGCGATTCTAGTTGTGATGCCATATATGTCTTCTGTTCTTCCATCTTGGATGTTATACGGTTCTCCTGCGATTCCATATATGTCTGCTGTTCTGCCAGTTGAGATGACACTGTCGATGTTTGAGCAGATATTGCAGCTAAAATCATGTTCAAGTCTGTACTGGTAACCGTCTGCGATGTTTCGTTCTTCTCTTCAATTTTTGTTGTCTCCTCGCCATCAAGATGAAAGACATGCTCTTCCACATCAATTCCTTCTGCTTCCATTGCTTCTCGTAGCCGTGCCTGAAGTTCGAGTTTAACGCCGCTTGTATTCAATCCACGGCTCTCCAACTCCTTCTTCAGTTGCGGGATCTTCAATTCACTTAACTTTGCCATGTCCTTGTTGTCCTCTAGAATTTATTCAACAATTCCTCTTCTGACACCAATTGTAACGAATTTTCTGCAAATCCTCTTATTTGCAATCCTCTGCTAAGTTCGAATCACTAAACTGTTGAATAAATAACTCCAATATTGAATGATGGAAAAATGGCCTTTATTAAGTACTTCACAATAACACTCAAACTGTGCAACGAATAGCTTAATAACCAAACTGATATCTTAAAGGAAACTGACTTTCAAAATAATAGTGCTATTGCTCGCTAGATATCGTCTTACTCGTAACTGCTTGACAATTCAAATCAAACTGAATTCCTTCTTACTCGCTGGCGCCGCTTTTATAGTTTACGCTGCATACTTCTAGGCTCTTCGATTTCCAGAAGTTACTAGTTGTTTCGGCTACAAAATCGCCAGCCACAACTACGTGCACAAATTATTGCTCTCTCTTGTGACAACTCAGATAAGGTATATGCATGTGTTTGTAGTTTACAGTCTCCCGCACACACATAAGCGTATAAGTAAATTCATCGGTGTGTGACATCTCATCTCTCGCTGCCTTGTATGTAAATGTTGCTCGTCGGAATGTGTACATATGTGTAGACGCAATTATTGATTCGTTTATGTAGATACATAATGATTGAATTATTGATGTGCATTCACGTCACTGCTTAGATCGGCTTAGAGCTGGCAGCACTCCTTAGTTTTGCTAATATTCGTAACAATATTAATTTTTCTGGCACAACAAAAATTTAAAAAACTGATATATTTTGTGTTAACACATCAATGAAAAAATGTAAAGTAGTCGGATCAGGTTCCAGCCAGCATTTTTTGAAATTTTTGACTAAAAAATATTTAAATATCATACCCCAAGATGATTAAAAACTTTCAAATTTAAAAGCTTTTTTGTTCGAAAATTAACGTATCGTCGGGTAAAAATGTACCATAAATGTGATTATTCTTGAATAATAATTTATGATTCCTATTTCGAAACGCTTTTTATTCATGTTTGATATCATTGTAAAATTGAGCTTTAATAGTTTTAGAGTAAGATTTGACTGCTTTTCACAGTCATTTTCTGATCATATTCGTGAATATATTTCAATCGTTTTGGTTGAGATATTTGAATCATTTTTGAATGCCATTATAATCCATTTATTCTTCATAAATCATTCAAAATAGGATACTACATAATAATCTTATTTCATCAGGGGAAGGAAGCATGCGAAAGTGAGCTATTCGAACCACAGCTAACTCGCAAACAAACTTGACCGATATACACCTGCGTCTACAACATCCAACATCAGCATTATCGTCTGCATCTTAAAATACGGATACGATACGGGATGTTGAAGCCGTATCCAGGTCCCACTCAGCATTTAGGTGATTCAATTTTGAATTTCCCTACATATCAATACAATTTGAATACTCTTTCTGACTATATAATGAGTTATCATACAATTGAACAAAAGAAATAATCAAATATGAATACTTTTGATGATGAAAAACTAAAAAGCATTTTTCGATCACTTTTTGGAATCATTTTTGAAGTCCTTTAATGACTAAATTTTAATATTTCATAAAAACCAACAAAACGAATAATCAAATACATCCCAGCCAGAATTTTTTGAAATTTTTGACCAAAAAATATTTAAATATCATACCCCAAGATGATTAAAAACTTTCAAATTTAAAAGCATTTTCTGTTCGAAAATTAACGTATCGTCGGGAGCAAAATGTACCATAAATGTGATTATTCTTGAATAATAATTTATGATTCCTATTTCGAAATGCTTTTTATTCATATTTGATATCATTGTAAAATTGAGCTTTAATATTTTTAGAATAATATTTGACTGCTTTTCACAGTCATTTTCTGATCATATTCGTGAACATATTTCAATGGTTTTGGTTGAGATTTTTGAATAGTCTTTGAATGCGATTATGATGCATTTATTCTTCATATCTCTTTCAAAATAAGCTACTGCATAGTAATCTTACTTCATCAGGGGAAGAAAGCATGCGGAAGTGAGCTATTTGAACCACAGGTCACTCGCAAACAAACTTGACCGATATACAGCTGGACTACAACATCCAACATCAGCATTATCGTCTGCATGTGAAAATACGGATACGATACGGGATGTTGAAGCCGTATCCAGGTGTGTCAAGATAGTTTCACTTACCTGGGGTTCAAACAGCTCACAACCTATGTATTGTCCAATCATTATGTATTTTCTGGGAAGCTGAAGTGGAGAAATGGTTGGGGAAAACTTCGTTCACGAGCAGCATTACATTACTTTTGTCTTGAAGAATATCTTTTGCATAAATAATAATTTTTTTATATATTTTTTCTTAGCTTCATGATTGAAAAAATATGTGTATGTGAAAAAATAAAATTTTTAATGAAAAGTAAAATTTCAACAAGTATAAAATTCATTATTCAGCCAACAAATATATTCATAAAAGATTCAGAAAGCTGAATTAAAAATGATTATAAATTTCCTAGCAAAGTGTTCTCCACGATCTTACTGTCCCGAATTGAAGAGGCGGTGTATCGAACTCTAAGAGAAAATCAGTTTGGCTTTAGACAAAACCGATCCTGTGTTGATCTAATAAATACCGTCCGAATCATTGTTGAACAATGCTGTGAATACAGAACATCAGCTTATTTACTTTTTATCGACTTTAAAAAGGCTTTTGATAGTCTCGACAGGAAATATATTTGGGAAATACTACGAAAACGAGGGATGCCCAATAAAATAATCAACATTATAAAGGCAATGTATGCCGAATTTAAGTGCCGGGTCAGTCACGATGGGCGCCTCTCAGAACCCTTCGAAATTAAAAGCGGGGTGCGACAGGGATGCATACTCTCCCCGCTCTTGTTTATCTTGGCATTAGACGAGATTATGAGGAACGCAGAAAATGGTGGACACGGTGTACAGTGGACGCCTTTCACTCAGCTAGGGGATTTAGAATATGCAGACGATGTCTGTCTGCTAAGCCACAGAAGTACTGACCTTCAACACAATTTAGAAGCTGTCAACACACATGCAAAGGAGGCCGGACTAAGCATCAATACAGCGAAAACCAAAGTCATAAGATGCGGCTATAGTATTTCATCAAGGCCATTGACGCTTACGGTTGACGAAAATGAAATCGAAGGTGTAGAGTCCGTTGTTTATCTTGGTAGTATTGTCTCAAATAAGAGCGGTGCAGATGAGGACGTTCAGTCTCGCATAAACAAAGCAAGAATGGTTTTTGGGCAACTGGCAAACGTGTGGAGGTCCAGCCAAATATCTTTAAAAACGAAGCTTCGACTGTTTAATTCGAATGTTAAATCAGTACTGTTTTATGCTTGCGAGACGTGGAAAAGCTCAACTTCAATTCAGAAACGTCTACAAGTTTTTATTAATAAATGTCTGCGCCGAATCCTGAAAATTCGATGGCCGGAAAGAATTTCAAATGACGACTTATGGTCTAGAACAAATCAACCTAAGGCTACCACAGAAATAACCAAGCGTAAATGGTCGTGGATTGGTCACACTCTCAGAAGACCTCCAGTAAATATAGCCAGACAAGCATTGCGATGGAATCCACAAGGAAGCCGACGACCTGGTGCACCTGCGAAAACTTGGCGCAGAACTGTGGATAAAGAACTCGAAGACGCAGGATATACGTGGAATGACATCACAAGAACTGCACCTAACAGAATAAGATTTAAGTCGGTGGTCGAGGCCCTATGCTCCAATAGGAGTTGAGGAGGATGATGATGATGATGATGATAAATGTTTGATCACCTAAAGTAAACACATTTCATTCAAATATGATTCCAAAATGTGATTGAAAAACTATATTCCGTTTTTGATCATCAAAGGTAAGCATATTTGAGTATTCTTTTTGTTTGTTTTTATGAAATATTAAAATTTAGTCATTAAAGGACTTTTTAGTTTTTCATCATCAAAAGTATTCATATTTGATTATTTCTTTTGTTCAATTGTACGATAACTCATTATTCAGTCAGAAAGAGTAATCAAATTGTATTGATATGTAGGGAAATTCAAAATTGAATCACCTAAATGCTGAGTGGGGTTAATCTGCTCATGCTTTCTATGCATTTTGATGCGCTGAATTCGAATAAGCTATAAGAATTGGCCCGACTGGTCATGGTATGGCCTTAACCTCAAAAGACGTAAAAAATCAATAAATATTGATTTTTAAATAACGTTAGGGCCAATCCAAGACCTGCTAGGCAAATTCCGTTGCCAGATTGGGATTCAAAGCATCACAGTGCTTGGGAAAACATACGCGGCTGGGACTTATCGAAAGTATGTATGTCAATGAAAAAAGTTACACGTTCAATTCAATTTCATATACTCTAATGTGTTTTTATTTAAGATATTATTGCAAACATAGAACTAGTTCTTATTCTTATCAGAATCAGAATCTTCTGAAATGTTGGGTCTTTTCCCGAACCCAAGATTTTTATAAAAATAATTATATTGTTTTGGTATAACCAGTTTTTACACAATTTTTCCAAGTATCTTAGTTTTGATTCGGGAAGAGGCAACGGCTCCGAATAAACCGGTTTGCCTTCAATTAAACAACTATTTTTTTAGGATATTAAGCTATTAAAAAGTCTTCATCGGAATAATTTTTTTTTGAAGAATACCAGGCACGTATACCCGAACGATCGAACATACGAATATGTGCTGTTCTTATTTTTTTCAAAAATTGTTTAGCCATATCAACGAATGTGTCATACAATGTGCCACATTCATTTTTCTGGCTCAAGTTTGTGTGATTGAATTGTACATTCGTGAGAATGGCATTGTCAATTATTGGGGTTTCCATGTACGTAGGAAGCTCTAGATTTAAGTAGAACCTAGATAATCTAAAGGGTAATCCAAAGAGGCATCTAACACAAAATCGGAAAAATTGCACATTCATGCTTCTGGCTAGTGGGCGACGATCTATATACTCATGTAAAATTATTACACAATAGCACACTTGCAAAAGCAATTAAATTGATGAAACGACAAGTACCAATTTTAAATGATCAAACACTTCACCTAAAACTAGATTACACTGTGCTACAAAAGAGTTAAGTTATTAAAAAAATATACAGCGCTGCTTACTTAGAAACTTTGTTTTGGAATATCTCGCAGAATACAGAAGCAGCTACAGTTTTTCTGGATCACCTCGTCTTTTTACTTAAGTATTTAGCACAAAACTTTAGCATTTATCTAATAAATTTTCAATACTCGTGTTCTGTGAGTTATTCCAAAACATAATATCTATATTCCTGCAAGCACAGAAATAGGCATCGATTAGAAAAATACTAGATAACCAGCCAATTTTCTAATCTTTAATATTAGCGGAAGAGTTAAGAAACACTAGAGAATCATAGCGTTCTCAAACAAAATGGAACATAATTTTCCAATCGATCTCTAACGTATTTCTCTAATGTGATTCCAATGTAAATTACATTTGCACTAGTTATCTAATCATTCTCGACCAGACTTCAACTGTAGTTTTATAGCAATTTTCTCGAGTTGAGATTACACTAGTTATAAATGTTCCAAAAAAATTCACTAACGTTAGAGACTGTATTTGCTGGCATGAGAACTCCTGCATATATTTCAAGTGGCACTGTTTTACTTATTCTTTGGCGATGAATACTTCAATATATCAATAGACGACCAGCACTTTCGAAAAAATCCCACCCTATTACAGCCAATCTACGAAGCGTGAACACTGGGGTTTACCTAATCAAGAGGTGACATTTAAATATAACATTATTTGAACCGGTACTTTCTTGTTACACGTATTAATGTATCGGCTAAGCAGGACGAGTGTTAAAATAACAAGTAAGGAGGGCTAAGTTCGGGTGTAACCGAACATTACATACTCAGCTGAGAGCTTTGGAGACAAAATAAGGGAAAATCACCATTTAGCAAAATTAACCTAGGGTAACCCTGGAATGTGTTTGTATGACATGGGTTTCAAATGGAAGGTATTAAAGAGTATTTTAAAAGGGAGCGGGCCATAGTTTTATACGTGGACGCCATTTTAGGTGTGCCAGGGGTGACTCTAGAATGTGTTATGTACGATATGGGAATCAAATGGAAGGTGTTAATGAGTATTTTAAAAGGGAGTGGGCCTTAGTTCTATAGGTGGACGCCTTTTCGAGATAAAGGTGAACCAGAGGTGACACTAGAATATGTTTGTACGATATGGGTATCAAATGAAAGGTGTTAATGATTATTTTAAAAGAGAGTGGGCCTTAGTGCTATAGATGGACGCCTTTTCGAGATATCGCCATAAAGGTGGACCAGGGGTAACTCTAGAATGTGTTTGTACGATGTGGGTATCAAATGAAAGGTGTTAATGATTATTTTAAAAGGGAGTGGGCCTTAGTGCTATTGGTGGACGCCTTTTCGAGATATCGTCATAAAGGTGGACCAGGGATGACTCTAGAATGTGTTTGTACGATATGGGTATCAAATGAAAGGCGTTAATGATTATTTAAAACGTAGTGGGCATTAGTTCTATAGGTGGACGCCTTTTTAAGACATCGCCATAAGGGTGGACCAGGGGTGACTATAGAATGTGTTTGAACGATATGGATATCAAATTAAAGGTATTAATGAGGGTTTTAAAAGGCAGTGGCCTTTAGTTGTGTATGTGAAGGCGTTTTCGAGATATCGACCAAAATGTGGACCAGGGTGACCCAGAACATCATCTGTCGGGTACCACTAACTTATTTATATATGTAATACCACGAACAGTATTCCTGCCAAGATTCTAAAGGCGTTTGATTTCGCCCTGCAGAACTTTTTCATTTTCTTCTTCTTTATATAGTAGGTGTCACAACCATTTTACAAAGTTTTTTCTAAAGCTATATTTTGCGTCAATAAACCAATCCAATTACCATGTTTCATCTCTTTTTTCATATTTGGTATAGAATTATGGCATTTTTTCATTTTTCGTAATTTTCGATATCGAAAAAGTGGGCGTGGTCATAGTCGGATTTCGGCCATTTTTTATACCAAGATAAAGTGAGTTCATGTAAGTACGTGAACTAAGTTTAGTAAAGATATATCGATTTTTGCTCAAGTTATCGTGTTAACGGCCGACTGTTTATAAAAACTGGGAGTGGCTTCAACCGATTTCGCCCATTTTCACAGAAAACAGTTATCGTCATAAAATCTATGACCCTACCAAATTTCACAAGGATTGGTAAATTTTTGTCGACTTATGGCATTAAAACTATTCTAGACGAATTAAATAAAAAGGGGCGGAGCCACGCCCGTTTTGAAATTTTCTTTTATTTTTGTATTTTGTTGCACCATATCATTACTGGAGTTGAATGTTGACATAATTTACTTATATACTGTAAAAATATAACATTTTTTGTTAAAATTTGATTTCAAAAAAAATTTTTTTTTTAATAGTGGGCGTGTTCGTGATCCGATTTTGCTAATTTTTCCTTAGCACACATACAGTAATAGGAGTAACGTTTCTGGCAAATTTCATCATGATATCTTCAACGACTTTTTTTTTTAAGTAGGCGGTGCCACGCCCATTGTCCAAAATTTTACTAATTTTCTATTCTGCGTCATAAGTTTAACTCACCTACCAAGTTTCATCGCTTTATCTGTCTTTGGTAATAAATTATCGCACTTTTTCGGTTTTTCGAAATTTTCGATATCGAAAAAGTGGGCGTGGTTATAGTCCAATTTCGTTCATTTTAAATAGCGATCTGAGATGAGTGCCCAGGAACTTACATACTAAATTTTATCAGGATACCTCAAAATTTACTCAAGTTATCGTGTTTACGGACGGACGGACGGACGGACATGGCTAAATGAATTTCTTTTTTCGTCCAGATCATTTTGATATATTATATCTATCTCGATTAGTTTATGCCCTTACGGATTACCGTTATGCGAACAAAGTTAATATACTCTGTGAGATCTGCTCAGCTGAGTATAAAAACACTTATAATGTTTGTTAAACACCTTTCAAACCAAACAGATTTTTCACAGGTTGGATGCCCCGCTGATAAAAGAGATTAACTGCAATTTAATTTTTTTCTTTTTCACTTTGCGTATATGTTTTCTGTTTAGTGTTGGAGCAGTTGATGACAATGAGTTAAAAATTGTCTACGTTATAAACATCTCGTTTGTTATTCACGTACGATAAGCCAAATTTTTAATTGTTTTATGATCCTTGAGTAATCGTAAGATTGGGTACAATCTCGAAAATCTTATCATTATCATGCGACATTAATAGCAAACTTCAATCAAAACAATAACAAGTTTGTACTTATATGACAGCGACTTTCATAAATAATATATAATTTTACATACATATGTGAAAAAAAGAAAGTAGTAGCACTTAAAAAAAGTTTTAACTACTTAAGTGCTTAGTAATATAATTATAAATTTCAATTGTTTCATTAACATTATCACTTAAAATTTTTTTATATTTTTTTTATGAGTGGTTTTGGGGTTTTTCTTATTAGGTTGTTATCAAGTATTTTGTTGTCTAATTTTGGTAAGCGCCCACCAATAAATTTACCGATATTTAAACGTTTACGAATTGCGTACAATACAGACACACCCGTTTTAAGTGGAGTCACGTTCTAGAATACAAATCAAGCTCAGTAGCTCACTCAGCTGTTTGGCAAATTTGTGATCGCTGCTAGCCGACATGCAATAGATTGAGCGGCTGCCATATTGCATTTTCAACGGGTTTTCAAAAGAACATTTAACAATAATTACTCCCCAAGTAAAAAGAGTAGACCAACAGTAATTTTGTGCTGTGCTCGTTTTTAATTCAGAAAAGTATTGAGGCCTTACTTGGGAACGGAAGTGATGTGGTCTATAAGTTAGAGTGGAACATTCTAGATCAGACCTTAGCCCGGCAAAGAATTCGTAAATTCGAATATATAATGCGCTCCAAGCGTATAAGGTAAGCAAATCGGCAAGTTTCTCAATAGAATACCCCACTAATTGTATCATAGTTGAAGTCAGGACATACGTGCTAAGTTTATGTAAATACATATCTCAAGCGCTTTTATATTTTTAAGACACTGAATAGTCCCGATATTGCACAGTTATGTTAAATAAAGCGATCCCGAAATAGTCCAGAAATGAATCTAAAATAGTCAAAACATGGTGACGCAATCAATGTCGAACAAGAGCAATATGGACTTTATATATTCTAAAAAAATCCTCTTAAAGGACCAATTAATGGTGACTTATAACCACATAACCAGATAAAACAGCTGATCGAACCTACCTTATGGAAATCAATGTAATCGATTAATGGTGCCATACCATAACGCTAACGCCATAACCATACCATAGCCAACCAATTGGGTTTTGGTTTCTCGCCATATCCATAACCTAAAAATATTTGAGTTGGTGAATTTAATAAATTTTTGTAGATTTTACTCATTGTTTTCGATAAGTTATGATTAGGAGACTTATTTTTTGTGGAATATGTTTGTAATTTTTTGCGTTTCCTTCATTTTTATGAAATTTTTACGATTTTTAGGTTAAGGCACCATTAATCGATCACATTGGAGATGGTTATGGATATGGGTATGGTTACGACTATGGCGTTAGGAGAAAATCCGTTACGATCCGCAAAAAGTCTTCAAGTGATACTACTGCCTAATTTTCCACAATTATTTACACAAAAATCTAAAGAAATATTGAAACCCGAATTTACCACGAAATCGCTTCGCAATTACACCGTGATCAATCCCGAAATTTTTGTTATCTCAAAATCTATCTAAAATAATTCCAAAATATTCCTGAAACGTTTCCGAAAACAATCGCCAAATTATTCCGAAGTTTGCAGCTAATTCCGAAAGCGTGCTCGAAACTATCCCTAAACCAATCACGTAAAAGTCCTGAGGCTGAAATCCTGAAATAATTCCGAAAGAATCTTGAACACAATCCAGAAATTGTAGCAAAAGCTATTGCTATCCTGAAATGTTTCAAACATGGCCACGAAATGCTCCCGAAACAGTGCAGGTATTATCTCGAAATTTCTTGAAAATGGTGGCGAAAACAATTCCAAGATAGTTCTGAAACGATCTTGGATCAGCACATCAGCCACCTCATTTCATTCATTCTTCTATGACTTAGAACCCAGACCCTTAAATTTGAGCTAGTTTTTGGCGCAGCCCTTTTTAGCTGTTTCATCAGTTCCTCATGCACACCCATTCCCATATGCCCTGAGACCCAATATAGATGTATGATTCTCCCAGTCCCTATTCTTTGCAGGGATTGCACTGTCGGTGTTCAGAGCTCCCGTAATGCTCAGCATTGATAGCCTATATACCCTCTCTAATTTTTTGAGTTATGTCCTGTTCTGTGTGACTGTCCACAAAACAAATGCTCCAAAGTATAGGAT
Source organism: Eurosta solidaginis (assembly GCF_040869045.1). Classification (NCBI taxonomy): domain Eukaryota; kingdom Metazoa; phylum Arthropoda; class Insecta; order Diptera; family Tephritidae; genus Eurosta; species Eurosta solidaginis. The sequence continues at coordinate 233,234,798 of NC_090321.1, read as the reverse complement.
AGGTTTAACAGTCGATATAAATACCCAATGAGAGAGAGAGAGCTATAGGCACCACGTACATCCCAGCATTATTTTGCATTTATAAACAGTTTCTTACTTAGGTAGAAATATTTTGTGAAAGAGCACACAAATTTACAACATAGCTGAGCAGAAACAAGAAGGTGGCATTATTTTCATAAAAGAAAATGCCACTAGTAATCTCTACCAGTTTACCTTTCACTATTCTGAGTCAACTCGGTCTTTATAATTCTAGAATACTGCACTATGCCCCGAGGTACTAGGGCCAATACATACAATTCATATTCTTAAAATTTAAAAAATCGATCACCCTTATAAAAAAAGTTTACTAGATAAATGTCTCAATTTCGAGACGCTGATGAGTAGGCGACTCAAGTCACGCACAACTTTTGATTATCACAAGATCGATTTCAGCGAACAACGAGCTTGCTTTAGAGTGAGCCTTATTTGTGTGGAAGGAAATTGTTGCTGCAAGATCAAGAAGTGTGCGTTGCGCAATTAAAGCTTGGTCTTCTTTAAAGCGGCTAACGGAAAGACGTTCAGCGCATTATCTAAATATCACAGTTTCCTAAGTAGGTATTACAGTTTCCTACTATAAATGTACTTGAGGTCAAGGTGATAAGGCCGTCTTTTCAGGAAAAGCAGAACTAAAGGTTGTTTTTTTGAAGCTGGTGATAATGCAGCAAAAGCTATAAACACGGCTGTCTTAAAAAATTTTACCGATTTTTTTGCTGTTTTTTTTATTATTCTTTATTCTGAAGAAATATCAATTTAATACATAATAATTTACTCTTCAAAAAAATCTATTCTTCCGAACAAATACCACCCTAATTTGATAGCAAAAAATATGTTTACACATATGTACATATTAAGGCCCGGGTATTCAGTGTGAGTTTAAACCACAGTTAAAGTTGACTAAAGTTTAACCCTGCCACTTTGGCCGCTTATGCTGAAATGAGCAGCAAAATTTTATGTTTTCGAACAAAGTTGCAAGGTTACTTTAGTCAACATTAACTGCAGTTTAAACTCGCACTGAATACCGGGCATAATCATGGATTAACATAAAAACTTGAAAATGTATATTTTTGTAATTATAAATATTTATTATTGATAATTTATTTTATTATAGAGATTACGTGAATAAATATTTTTGATTTAACCCGGGAATACACTTATAGATATTTTTTGAGCTAGAAATTTCAATATTAGAGCGTGAGAGTGTAGAAATACGTCAGTACATATGACCAATTATTCAATTATTTGCAACAGCTTTTAATTATGCACTTATTTATTGTTTTAGTGCTTATGTATGTATATTAGACTAGGTCGATTTATTAGCCGATATCGCGCCATCGATTTTTCGATAGGATTTGGGCTCAGGAAAAAAGTTCCAATACGCATACCCAAAAAAATAATTTTCGAGCCTGCGAAAAAAATGACGAAAGGGTTAATTTTTCGACCAAAACACTCCCCAAAACCCAAAAAATATATTTTTTTTTCAAAAAACTGTTGTAAAAACGTTGGCGGCCACCGTGGTGTGATGGTAGCGTGCTCCGCCTATCACAACGTATGCCCTGGGTCAACTCCCGGGCAAAGCAACATCAAAATTTTAGAAATAAGATTTTTCAATTAGAAGAAAATTTTTCTAAGCGGGGTCGCCCCTCGGCATTGTCTGGCAAGCGCTCCGATTGTATTTCTGCCATGAAAAGCTCTCAGTGAAAACTCATCTGCCTTGCAGATGCCGTTCGGAGTCGGCATAAAACATGTAGGTCCCGTCCGGCCAATTTGTAGGGAAAAATCAAGAGGAGCACGACGCAAATTGGAAGAGAAGCTCGGCCTTAGATCTCTTCGGAGGTTATCGCGCCTTACATTTATTTTTTTTTTTATTTTATAAATTGTTATGTATTAAATTGATATTTCTTCAGAATAAAGAATAATAAAAACAAAAAAAAATCGGGAAAATTTTTTAAGACAGCCTTGTTAACTTTCGTCCATACAAATCGGCCCAGGTTAATGTATATGTTGATCAATAACTCTAAATTCCACCAATAATTACTTATTGTTTTCTTTTTTTTAACCCAATTTCACAATATACGCTAAATCATCAACAAGACAAGCTTTTGATCTTTCCATCATCGCGACTTGAACGTATAAACAGAAAGTAGGTGTATCTCTTCACAAGCAATAAGCGCCTAAGTTCTATCCTTTTACATGGCTCTTTGCGATTATTGCATATGACCACAGACATATCGACGACTGAATGCAATATCAATATCAAAATTTTCAAAAAATTGCTTTGTATATATTGGAATTTGGTTGAAGAACTGGGATCTCTGAATAGTTTTCATAACAGCCCTCTCTATGCTCCAAATATGAGATCAAAGAAATAGGGCAATTTTGAAACCAATTTTCGGATAGGCCGTGTTCAAAACGGCAGCCAATAGAGATTGATTTTCCAATCAACAGTCATTGCATACTATATAAAACAAAATGTGTAGCATTAGAAAAGAGGCGAACAAACTGCTCCTGTCGAGGATCAAATAAATACCTGTGCAGCTATTTTTTTGTTGTAATTTACTGAAAAAAATTCTTTCTTGTTAGAACCTGCTTATAGCCACTTTTTGTTCTCTACCAAATACTCTAATTAGCCTTCGCTCGCTCTCCCTCAAACTTTCTAAGTTATATACATATAACAAACCTAGATCAATAGCGAGCTAACTCAAAAATCTAAATTTTGAAGTTATGCGTATTTCTGGGCTTTCGGATATGGAATTTTCGAATACTGAGTCCTAGTTTTTCGCGTTTTCTGAACATTACGATTTTTTAAGTTCATCGCTAATTTAATCTAGGTGCGATATGTACAATTTGTTTATTAATCTGGATCTAACAGGCTCGGAGCTATATCGAATTAAAAAATTCGTTTCCCTAGGGCTGTGACCGTACCCTTTTTATACCCAGCGTGCTTTGCACACAGAGTATATTAACTTTGATTGGATAACGGTTGGTTGTACAGGTATAAAGGAATCGAGATAGATATAGACTTCCATATATCAAAATCATCAGTATCGAAAAAAAATTTGATTGAGCCATGTCCGTCCGTCCTTCCGTCTGTACGTTAACACGATAACTTGAGTAAATATTAAGATATCTTAACCAAATTTGGCATTTGAGCTTATCTGGATCCAGAATACATTGAAAATGAAATGAAAAAAAAAAAAAAAAAAAAACCTAATTATTTAGTAAATAATACACCTAGAATGTTGAAATTTGACACGTGGACCGATATTGAGACTCTTGATAAAAATCTAAAAAGAATTTTTTAAATGAGCGTTGGACCGCCCACTTGTTATACAATTAACTTTACAAATATTATTAATCATAAATCAAAAATCGTTAAACCTCTCGTAACAAAATTCTGCAGAGAGGTTGCCTTTACTATAAGAAATTCTTTGAAGAAAAATTTATGAAATCGCTTAAGGACCACTCCAACTTTTATATAAAAGACTAGAAGACCCGGCAGACGTTGTCCTGCCCTAAATTTGGCCAATCTGCATACATTTTAATAAGCTTTTTCCGTCTGACCACATTTTGGCCTATATCCCGAGACCATAGTCACCCAGGGGTATGAAAATTACCCTCTAATAAAGCACTCATCAACAGCTTACATTTGATATCCACATTTTATAAACACATTTTAGGGGTACCCGGGTCCTCATTTTCGCCTATATCTCGAGACCCTAGTCACCCAGGGGTATGAAAATTACCCTCTACTAAAGTTCTCATCAACAGCTTTCATTGGATATCAATATTCTATAAACACATTCTAGGTGTACCCGGGTCCACTTTTTGGCATATAGCTCGAGACCCTAGTCACCCAAGGGTATGAAAATTACCCTCTACTAAAGCACTCATCAACAGCTTTAATCTGATATCAATATTCTATAAACAGATTCTAGGGGTACCCGGGTCCACTTTTTGGCCTATATCTCGAAACCCTAGTCACCCAGGGATATGAAAATTACCCTCTAATAAAGCACTCATCAACAGCTTTCATTTGATATCCACATTCTATAAACACATTCTAGGGGTACCGGGGTCCACGTTTTGGCCTATATCCCGAGACCCTAGTTACCCAGGGGTATGAAAATTACCCTCTACTAAAGCACTCATCAACAGCTTTAATCTGATATCAATATTCTATAAACAGGTTCTAGGGGTACCCGGGTCCACTTTTTGGCCTATAGCTCGAGACCCTAGTCACCCAGGGGTATGAAAATTACCCCCTACTAAAGCACTCGTCCACAGCTTTCATCTGATACCCATATTCTATACACACATTCTAGGGGTACCCAGGTCCACGTTTTGGCCTATATCTCGAGACCCGAGTCACACAGGGGTATGAAAATTACCTTCTACTAAAGCACTCATCAATAGCTTTCATTTGATATGCATATTCTAGGGGTACCCGGGTCCACGTTTTGGCCTATATCTCGGGACCCTAGTCACCCAGTGGTATGAAAATTACCCTCTACTAAAGCACTCATCAACAGCTTTTATTTGATATCCATATTCTATAAACACACCCTATTGGTACCCGGGTCCACGTTTTGGCCTATATCTCGAGACCCTAGTCACCCAGGGGTATGAAAATTACCCTCTACTAAAGCACTCATCAACAGCTTTCATATGATATCCATATTCTATAAACACACTCTAGGGGTACCCGGGTCCACGTTTTGGCCTATATCTCGAGGAAATATGCTGTTTTGAGTATTTTCCCGGCAAGTATTAGAATTTTTCTCACCTTTTAAACCTTCCCTAGACCTCCACGAATAATTCTAGACCAAGATAAGATAAATCCGTTCAGCCGTTCTCGAGTTTTAGCGAGACTAACGAACAGCAATTCATTTTTATATATATAGATTTCTAAAAGAGTCGTGGACGAATAAAATAAGCTATATCTTTGCAAAAAAGAGCTTTATATCAATGGTATTTCATTTCCCAAGTGGATTTATAACAATAAATAGGAAAAACTTCAAATTTCAAAAAATGGGCGTGGCACCGTCCGTTTGATGACTAAGCAATTTTCTATATTTAGGGAGCCATAACTCGAAAAATTAACGGATCATAATAAAATTTGGTACACAAATTTTCCCTATAGCAGGAAATAATTCTAGAAAAAATGGACGATATCGGTTAAAGACCACGGCAACTTAGATATAAAACAAGTAAGGAAGGCTAAGTTCGGGTGTAACCGAACATTACATACTCAGCTGAGAGCTTTGGAGACAAAATAAGGGAAACTCACCATGTAGGGAAATGACCTAGGGTAACCCTGGAATGTGTTTCTATGGCATGGGTGTCAAATGGAAGGTATTAAAGAGTATTTTAAAAGGAAGTGGGCCATAGTTCTATAGGTGTACGCCATTTCGGGATATCGCCATAAAGATGGACCAGGGGTGACTCTAGAATGTGTTTGTACGATATGGGTTTAAAAGGGAGTGATCCTTGGTTCTATAGGTGGACGCCTTTTCGAGATATCGCCATAAAGGTGGACCAGGGGTGACTCTATAATGTCTTTGTACGATATGGGTATCAAATGAAAGGTGTTAGTGAGCATTTTAAGAGGGAGTGGGCCCTAAGTCTATAGGTGGACGCCATTTCGGGATATCGCCATAAAGGTGGACCAGGGGTTACTCTAGAATGTGTTTGTACGATTTGGGTATCAAATGAAAGGTGTTAGTGACCATTTTAAAAGGGAGTGATCCTAGGTTCTATAGGTGGACGCCTTTTCGAGATATTGCCATAAAGGTGGACCAGGGGTGACTCTGGAATGCGTTTGTACGATTTGGGTATCAAATGAAAGGTGTTAGTGACCATTTTAAGAGGGAGTGATCCTAGGTTCTATAGGTGGACGCCTTTTCGAGATATTGCCATAAAGGTGGACCAGGGGTGACTCTAGAATGTGTTTGTACGATATGGGTATCAAATGAAAGGTGTTAGTGAGCATTTTAAGAGGGAGTGAGCCCTAAGTCTATAGGTGTACGCCATTTCTGGATATCGCCATAAAGGTGGGCCAGCGATAACTCTAGAATGCGTTTGTACGATGTAGGTATCAAATGAAAGGTGGTAATGAGTATTTTTAAAAGGGAGTGGGCCTTCGTTCTATAGGTGGACGCCTTTTCGAGGTATCGAAATAAAAGTGGACCAGGGGTGACTCTATAATGTGTTTGTACGATACGGGTATCAAATGAAAGGTGTTAGTGAGCATTTTAAGAGGGAGTGGGTTCTAAGTCTATAGGTGTATGCCATTTCGGGATATCGCCATAAAGGTGGACCAGGGGTTGAAAGATGTTAATGAGGGTTTTAAAAGGGAGTGGTTGTAGTTGTATAGGTGGTCGTCTTTTAGAGATATCGCCATAAAGGTAAACCAGGGGTGACTCTAGTATGCGTTTGTACAATATGGGTATCAAACGAAAGGTGTTAATGATTATTTTAAAAGGGAGTGGGCCTTAGTTCTATAGGTGGACGTCGTTTCGAAATATCGCCATAAAAGTGGACCAGGGGTGACTCTAGAATGTGTTTGTACGATTTGGGTATCAAATGAAAGGTGTTAGTGAGCATTTTAAGAGGGAGTGATCCTAGGTTCTATAGGTGGACGCCTTTTCGAGATATTGTCATAAAGGTGGACCAGGGCTGACTCTAGAATGTGTTTGTACGATTTGAGTATCAAAAGAAAGGTGTTAGTGACCTTTTTAAGAGGGAGTGATCCTAGGTTCTATAGGTGGACGCCTTTTCGAGATATTGCCATAAAGGTGGACCAGGGGTGACTCTAGAATGCGTTTGTACAATATGGGTATCAAACGAAAGGTGTTAATGAGTATTTTAAAAGGGAGTGGGCCTTAGTTCTATAGGTGGACGCCTTTTCGAGGTATCGAAATAAAGGTGGACCAGGGGTGACTCTAGAATATGTTTGTACGATATGGGTATCAAATGAAAAGTGTTAATGAGGGTTTTAAAAGGGAGTGGTGGTAGCTGTATAGGTGGTCGCCTTTTAGAGATATCGCCATAAAGGTGGACCAGGGGTGACTCTAGTATGCGTTTGTACAATATGGGTATCAAACGAAAGGTGTTAATGAGTATTTTAAAAGGGAGTGGGCCTTAGTTCTATAGGTGGACGTCGTTTCGAAATATCGCCATAAAAGTGGATCAGGGGTGACTCTAGAATGTGTTTGTACGATATGGGTATCAAATGAAAGGTGTTAATGAGTATTTTTAAAAGGGAGTGGGCCTTCGTTCTATAGGTGGTCGCCTTTTCGAGATATCGCCATAAAGGTGGACCAGGGGTGACTCTAGAATATGTTTGTACGATATGGGTATCAAATGAAAGGTGTTAATGAGTATTTTAAAAGAGCGTGGGGCTTAGTTCTATAGGTGGACGCCTTTTCGATATATCGCCATTATGGTGGACCAGGGGTGACTCTAGAACCTGTGTATATGGGAAGGCGTTTTTCAGATATCGACCAAAATGTGGACCAGGGTGACCCAGGACATCATCTGCTGGATACCGCTAATTTATTTATGTATGTAATACCTGACAAGATTTCAAGGGTTTTTTATTTCGCCCTGCAGAACTTTTTCATTTTCTTCTACTTAATATGGTAGGTGTCACAACCATTTTACAGAGTTTTTCTAAAGTTATATTTCGCGTCAATAAACCAATCCAATTACCATGTTTCATCCCTTTTTTCGTATTTGGTATAGAATTATGGCATTTTTTTCATTTTTCGTAAATTTCGATATCGAATAAGTGGGCGTGGTCATAGTCGGATTTCGTTCATTTTTTATACCAAGATAAAGTGAGTTCAGATAAGTACGTGAACTAAGTTCAGTAAAGATATGTCGATTGTATGTATGTATGTATGTATTTATTTGAAAATTTGTTCCTAGCACAACAATTTTGACAAATTATTTAATAGTGCTAGTCATGAATAGCATGAGCTATAAAAATTGAACATTTATAATAATAATAAATTAGATTAATCAAATTAAATTAAATATAACGGACAATAGTGAAATATTTATGTATGTAAATGTAAATCTTAAAACTAAAGAAGAGTAGTTAATAAATATTAAAAGACAGCAGTAGTGATGATAACCTTTGGCTGGTTATAGATTGAATAGTATTTAACAAATAAAGAAAGAAGACACAGAGAAAGGAAAAGTACTTAGAAATGAACATTTTAATAACAACAATTTGAGATCCAGTTTAAGAGTCGTTAAAAAATGATGTTAGCTCTTTTCTGAAGTGCAGAGCATTACTTAAGAGTCGAAGACTTGTAGGTAGCGAGTTCCAAAGACGTATTGCAGTAACAAAGAATTGGCGCTCAGAGGTTAGCGAGCGGTATCTGATGTGCTTAAGAAGAAGCACCAATCTTGATGATTGCAGAAAAATAAGCTTACGATATAGATAGTCAGGTTCCTTCATGTGTATCAATTTATGGAGGAAGGACAGTGTTTTGACTTTTAAAAGATTTTCGAAAGAAATGTTTAGCAACCTTTCAGCATGTTGAGATACGTGGTCAAATATTTTCAATCCATAAACATATCTAGCAATGTTGTTGTAAACAACATTTAGTTTGTTCTTGCACAGATAGTCACAGTTTGAGTAAATCACACAACCATGGAGTAGCGTAGGTATTAAGTACGCTTTAGCCAGAAGTAGTCTTATGTGCAAAGGCGTGAAATACTGTGTTAACCATAGTGTACGAAGCATTCCATACACTTTCCCAACCGTTCTAAAAATATGGTCTTTCCATGTCAATGTTTTGTTAAAAATTACACCTAAGTTTTTCGCCGTATCTACGTATTCTATAACTGAGAGGTGCATATGATCGACCAAGCAGGAAAGGCGTGGGTTCAAGCGCGGGGCTGTAAAGTGTGGAAAATTATGTGTAGGTCTTACCTTAGACTAACAAAATTGCTTCTATCATTAAAAAGAGAGGACTGTTTACTCATGACGGGTATTCTGATTGAACACTGCCTTCTGGCGTCGCATGCCTTTAAATTAGGCCTGGTCAGTGATAGCAGATGTATGAAGTGCGGGTTGGAGGAGGAAACGATCGAGTACGTTATGTGCTCGTGGCCTGCGCTTGCCAGGCGAACACTCCAGCTATTAGGAGTGATACAGCTGTCAGATCTAGAAGTAGCAAGTGGCATAGGTCCTAGAAGGCTTCTAGTATTTGCCAAGAGGACGGAGTTATTTTATAACATAGGACCACCTGGCTTTTGATAGAGTTTTTCAGTTTAGTCGTTAAATAAACTTCTGTTGATACTACGGCCTCATTCAGTCTATGTGAAGTCCTGATGGGCCTGCCCAGTTCAACCTAACCTAACCTATCAGCAGGCATACTTTGGCATGAAATCAAATTGCATTCTATTTTATTTATTTTATATTTTCCTCGTACATCATAACATTGTTTAGGGTACGTTCTTTTCATCTTATTTATTTACTTGATGAGGCATGGGCATCGTTTACAATGGGCATGGGTCATGAGTTTGTGTGTACAAAATTTCTTGGTACGATATTCTGAATCACATACATCGACGATGCTTTGAAGCAAGTTTGGTTGTTACTTCTCGTTAAGCATTATTTTGCGGTTTACATATTTTCCATAGAAACGTTATTAAACCTCGCAAGTTCTGTTTTATAAAAAATGTTAATATGTATGTACTTAAAAATGAAAAAAAATTTAAATATGAGTCACTTTTTTTTATACATTTCCCATTTATTTAGATTAGATTTTTAGGTTTTTTTTTGAAGTTTGTAATGGTATCGACGCAAACATAACAAACTCAAATACAAATAAAATTTAGTGTTACCATATTACACACACATATGTACATATTAACCTCCACGTAACTTCTATAAATCTTTTGTGGCTCCTTGCTATTCACACGTCCTAGGACGTCCCGTAGTCTGCGCCTTAGCGCCCCCCCCCCCCGGCTACCTTCCAGCAGCCCCGCTGCTCATCAAGCCACAACAAGTACCCGCTGATGCTCGCGCCCCACGGCGCCACCAACTCACACGGCAGCTCCCACTCATACCTACAAACTACGTAGTAGAGTGGGGAGCAATTCCGAGTATCAGTCCCTGCCCCCGTCTTCTTCCCCCTCTTTTCAGGCAGCAATTGTGTAGGTCAGGGAAACAGACTCTTTGTCCCTACCTCCCTTTGCACCGTTTGCCAGCACAGAATATATACGTTTGCGACATCCGCCCAATGCAGCTCCTGCCATGGACGGTGCCACTTTCCTAGATGTTCTGGTATCCGCGACGGGTTTCATTGCGCCATGCTGCCAGGCCGCATACCCAAATACACCGGGTACCCCAATGCCTACCCAAGGACGTCTAGTCCCAGGGCCTCAACAGCAATCGCGTTCTGGCCTTCCACAACCCAGGCGTAGTCACCCGTCACTTGCTCCCAGAGCGACGACGTCTCTCCCTATGCACTTCAGAATTCTGCGGTTAAACTGTAATGGATTAACTGGGAAGATCACGGAGATAGTCGACTTCATGAAGCGGTACAACATCCGCATTGCTGTGATTCAGGAGACTAAACACACAGCAAGATCTGCATTGCAGACCTGTTCTGGGTATAATGTCCACAGAAAAGATCGCGAGAGTGAAAATGGAGGCGGCCTCGCCTTTATCATACACCACACTGTACAATGTCATATATTTGATCCCGACATCGACCGCAGGGACAGTGTCTTAGAACGTAAAGTATTATCTGTCCGGTCGGGCGATGCAAATCTAGAAATCATCAACATCTACATCTCTCCTGTCACCTGTTGCACCAGTGGATACCGCCCTGATATCAGCGGCGTACTCACTGGAAACAATCGCATTATCTTAGGCGATGTCAATGCCCATCACGATCTATGGCATTCAAACTTGCGGGTGGACAGTAGGGGTGAAATGTTAGCGGATCAAATAAAAGAAACGACGTTCTGCACTATAAACCGAGACGCCCCACACGTATGCTAGGAAGCTGTCACAGTTTGCCAGATATTTCAATCGTGAGCGCAGAACTCGTAAACTGCGTCAACTGGCAGCCGATGGTAACATTGGCATCCGACCACCTGCCTATACTTATTTCGTTCGAGCGTCCCGCCGACTTCATCGTCGCAGAAAAACGCACTTTCATTAACTTTAAAAAAGGAAAGTGGGACGAATACAAATTCTACAGACAACCGCTTTGCTGCCATCCCTACCTCAACTGATGCCCGCCAAGGGGAGCGTGCTTTCCGCAAGGTCATTGAATCCGCCTCGGCTCGTTTCATTCCCGCCGGTAGAATTCCCGAAATTCGGCCCCACTTCCCGGCAGAGGCCGCAAGTTTAGCGAGAGAACGTAACCTTATAAGACAGCTCGATCCCGGCGACCCCCAAATAAGGGACATAAACCAACGCATCAGATTGCTTGTGGATGAACACAAGCGGGCGAAATGGGAGCAGCACCTAAGCGGTTGTAACATCTCTGCCGGTGTAGGTAAAATTTGGTCCACTGTAAAGTCCCTATCGAATCCGTCTAGACACAATGACAAAGTTTCCATCGCCTTTGGCGACAAAGTGCTGTCGGATGCGAAAAATGCGCGAAGGCTTTCTGCCGACAATACATCATTCTACGGTCGACAAAAATAGACGGAGGGCCAACAGACGCGCACGTAAACATAAGTTCAGCGCGTCACCAATTACCATCACCGCCAAAGAGGTTGAGGACAACAAAAGCAACAGGTTGAGGATGCCATCAGTCATGCTAAACAATCCAAAGCAGTGGGATCAGACGGCATAGCCATGCCGATGCTTAAAAGCCTAGGGAAAGAGGGTTTCAAATATTTATCACATGTCTTCAACCTGTCTCTTTCCACCTTTGTCATACCCCAAAAATGGGAAATGGCCAAGGTGGTCCCGCTACTAAAGCCTGGGAAACCAGCTAACATAGGAGAGTCATATCGCCCGATATCTCACCTATCGCCAGGAGCCAAGACGCCATTTTGCTCCCCCACTACAAAGCAAATTTGCAGCTAGGCTGTCATCAGCATGGCTTCAGAAAACTCCATAGCACCACCACCGCGCTAAATGCCATTAGCACCCAGACAAATTGTGGTCTAAATCAGAAGCCCCACCATAGAACAATACTCGTAGCGCTAGACCTATCAAAAGCTTTTGATACGGTCAACTATGGCACGTTACTGCAAGACTTGGAAGGGTCTACCCTTTCCCCATGTCTTAAAAGGTGGACCGCAAATTATCTGGGTGGTCGGCAGGCATCGGTGCTATTCAGAAACGAAATATCAAAGCCAAGAAGAATTAAACAAGGGGTGCGTCAGGGTGGTGTCCTATCCCCACTTTTGTTTAATTTTTACATATCAAAACTACCTTCGCCACCAGAAGGAGTTTCTATCGTTTCTTACGCCGATGACTGCACAATAATGGCCACAGACCCGGGACCAAAGATCGATGAGCTTTGCAACAGAACAAACGGCTACCTCCCTGATCTCTCCAGTTTTTCCGCCTCGCGAAACCTGGCATTATCACCGACTAAATCATCCGCGACCCTATTTACAACTTCGACGTCCCAAATGTCGACCAGTTTGAACATCCACGTCGATGGCACTACGCTACCTACTGTCCTACACCCCAAAATCTTGGATGTGACGTTTGATCAGGATCTACATTTTGGTGAGCACGCAGCCGCAATAGTTCCGAAAATCCAGAGCCGTAATAAAATCCTCAAATTCCTTGCTGGCAGTACTTGGGGAAAAGACAAAGAAACGCCCATTACCACATACAGAGCAATTCTCCAGCCGTTTGCGTGTTACGCGTCCGCTATATGATCGCCAAGCCTAAGCCCAGGCCTGCCAAAATACTGCGCTCAGAACCACCACGGGCTGTCTTCTTATGTCCCCAGAACACCATCTACATAATGAGGCGAGAATACTCCCCATCAAGGAGAGAAATGAGATGCTAACCAAACAGTCCCTGTTGAATACCCAGAAACCTGGGCATCCCAACAGACATCTGATTGATAAGCCAGCACCGCCTAGGGACTTAAAGAGTCATCTCCGTAAACATTTTGAGGAAATACGGCACCTGAGAACTCAGCCGCATGAAGCAAAAAAACACAAGCAGGTACTTGGTGAACTCCACAAACAGGCGTCGGACTTTTATGCCGGGAATTGCCCGGTGAATCCAGTACTCGGGGAACAGTACCCAAAACTTGCGGAAGATGAACGCATACTCCCCAGGGAAACGTGAGTCACTCTGGCTCAACTTCGTTCAGGATACTGTAACAGGTTAAACTCTTACATATCCAGAATCAACCCCGACATACAAAATGTACGCCCCGCCTGCAATGTGTCCCCACATGACACCAAACTTCTCTTTAATTATAATGTGGAACCAACGCCTCTAACACCCCTTTCATTATGGTCCACCCCTGTCGAAACAGCAAGTTTCCTTGGACTCCCGTTAGAGGATATTGATGACAATTTGTGATCGGTCGCAGCTATTAGGTGGGGCGAAACATTGCTACAACAACAACAACAACAACATGCACATATTAATATTAATCACATTTTTTGCAGCTATTGAGCAATATATTTATTCGAGTCATACAAATACTAGTTATAAAGGGATTAACAACTTTGAAGACGAAAACTTTATTTGGTTGGCAACCAAGCTATAACAGCCAAAGTTTTGTTACGACCAAATTGTGGCAAAAACAGCATTTCATACATGCCAACCTAATATAAACGTTCGCAAGTCATTTTCTGTCAAAAATGTCTCATGCACATACAACTTGTATGAGAGCAACCCAAATTGAATTTGCTGCGTGAAAACCTAACTCGATTTCCAATTTTTGTTCTGCGTGACATTTAGATTTGACGTTTGCAGACATGCTTTACATTGTCGCAACGCATGCTTATTTGGGTTCGGGCAAAAAACGCCGGTTGTTTGCGTGCGCGAAAAAAACGCAGTGCGGTTTTATTAGGTTGGCATGATAGTCCGTACTCAGATCTGCAATCACCAAAATTTGTATGGATATTGCTTCAAATGTGTTGATTTTAAATTAAATTTTATTAAATTTAGCAATTTTAGCTTTCATATTACTCTCTCCGAAAATTCACAAAATTTACTTCGGTTGTTATTACTTGTTGCAGCAGATTTGTGCGCATGTACGCACCCTGACTATAAAATACGTACAAAATAATTGAATAATTAAATATTTTAAAAGATAGAACAGTTAAGTATTTAATTAAAATATATAAAGTAAAGTTAATAAACAAGAAATTCATATAAGCTAATAGTCGAGTATTTTAATGAAAATCAATAAAAAATCTTAAATATAGGCAACAAGTAGAGCTCATGAGTAAAGCTTAAAAGCTCTGAATTTAAAAAGAGTAACCTTTTTCCGATAAAGGCAAATGTATTTCAGGAAGAAGACCAAAAGAAGTTCAAAGAGCGAAAAGTTTATTTCGAAAAATTCAAAATTATAAGCTTTCCTTGTAATAGATCGGGTTATTTTTGAATTTTATTTTGCCTTTGTAAAATAATATAATAAAATTTTTGTGCTCTCCGACTAATTCGTTGCCGAATTTACAAAATTCTAATAAGCCTTTTATGAGTTTATTGAGTAGCAGTTTTGTAGACCAGCGGCGAAACTTGCGCAGCAATAACATTTACATTCCATGGGCTTTAAAACTGCACACTCGAACATTTCTAAAACACCTGTTATAAACATTTTTAATAAAATATTATTTTTAAAAAACAAAATAGAAAAGTACAGTAAAATGTAATAACTCTGATACAGACTTTTGTTTTGAACTGCACTGCCGTCCATATTTATTTGCATTCGGAACCAAATTCGAAATGTATACGAAATTTTATTTCTAAATTCGCACATCGGGTCAAAGAAAGAGGCAGCTAGACCAACATTTAATAAAGACGGCAGTGTTTGTAAAAATTTGTATTTTTTCTGCATTTTAGCATATTAAATTGACAAAGAACAAATGGTTTTTTTAGTTTAATTTTACTTATTGAGTAGAGTGCTATACAGTGTACTCTCTCCTAACGGACACCTCTCTTAAGCGGACACCTCTCACAAACGGACAATTTTTTCAGTACCAAAAAATCCTTAAGCATTTTTTAAGTTTTTCCCTTTTGAGCGGACAACCATCCCATAACAGGACGCGGACACTTGCTTTTAACCCCAAAGGGCTTTTTAATTTCCCATAACCGAACAGCTTACAACACTTTTTTTTCATTTACTATTTACCATATTCGTACAGCTGTTGCTTATTCACTAATACGTGCATGGATGTAGGGGAATCCCCCATATACGAAGAACCTGTTTTCAATACAGTAAAAAACATAAAAATGTATGTACCTATTGCATATACGTAGTTAGTATCTTCTTGTTGGTGTACGTACGTGAATCACAATACCTGAAGTAGTGTTGAGTATTAAAGACAAAGTTAATGTCATTGAAAGTCATAAGAAAGAAAAACTAAGTGTACGAGAGTTGGCAAAGAAATGTAAGATCAGCAAAACGCAAGCTGCTAGCATTATCAAAAACAAAGATCAAATTTTAAGTTTGTGGCACACTGACGTCAACCCGGAGAGAAAAAGGAGTCTGCTAAAGCCCAAAGGCCTTAATAATGATAAATTGTGCTACGAATGGTTTGTGAAGGCTCGAAATAAGAGCATTCCTCTGTCAGGCACACTTATAAGGAGCAAAGCTAAAGAAATTGCAGTGAGACTCAATTACGACGATTTTAGTGCATCATCCGGCTGCCTGGAAAGGTTCAAAAAACGTCACAACATAACTTTCCGTACAATTTCTGGAAAAGCCGGTAGTGTAAATCAAGATGACGTCAAAAATTTTTGCGCAAAAGTACCATATTTGATTGAAGGATATGATTCACGAAATATTTATAATGCAGATGAGACTGGCTTATTCTTCCGAGCATTACCCGATAAAACATTTGCATTAAAAGGTAAAAAATTCACGGGTGGAAAACTGGCTAAAGATAGACTCACGATTTTATACTGCGTCAATATGGCTGGAGAAAAATAACGCCTTTTTTGTTATTGGAAAATCTGCAAGGCCTACAGCGTTTCGCAGGCGGTCAAACAAAAAGGCTCGGATGACACCTGACTTGATGACAGATTTTTTCGTGCAGTTCGATAGAAAGAAGCAACTTCAAGAACGAAACGTCGTGTTATATCTAGATAATGCAGCTTCCCATCCTCGTGATCTAAAACTGAAGAATGTTAAAGTAATTTTTCTCCCAGCAAATACAACAGCATTTTGTCAGCCGTTTGACCAAGGTGTTATAAAAAACTTTAAATTTATGTACAAATTATTTTTAGACGTTGTTTATTTTATACACAAGGCGTGGGAACAAGTGAGTCCACAGACAATACAAAATTGTTTTATTAAAGCTGGGTTTGTGAAAACCGATTTGCCCAATTATGAAAGCGGGTGGACTGCAGAAGATGAGCTTCCTTTATCAGCACATGCCCAGTTCTTTGGAGTTCTTAATCGAGTTCAGAGCGAAATCCAAATTGACGTGGAGGACTATATTAATTTAGATAATGAAATCTCTATTAATGATGAAGACGTGGAAAATATGAATACTGAAATGCTACCTGTTTTCCAAGAATCGCTGGCCATCTCGTCTGAAGATGAAATAGAAAATGATATTGCTGACAAGATTACTTCTTATAAAGAGGCTTACTTAGCTATAAAAAAACTAAAGGATTTTTCTTTAAATCACAGCGACCTTAGGGGAGTTGAACTGCTAACTGATATTCAACTACATCTTCAAGATATTGAAATTAAAGGAAAAACTCGCCAAGCGAAAATTTCTGACTTTTTTAAATTATTTTGAATATTTTGTGCACAAAACTTTATTCTTTAATTTATGAACAAAGCTTTATGAACATCCTAACTCAGTCTTATTTGTATGTATTAATATTCTTGTTTTGAAAATAAAACTGCTTAAACATTCATCAATAATACTTTTCTCATAAGCGGACAAATTTGGCAGTCTCTTAGGTGTCCGTTTAAGAGAGAGTACACTGTATTAGCTCGTGAGAATTAATTGTTTAACATTTGCAGTTAACATATACATTAATATTTTAAGATTATGTAGATACTCCTAGATCTACATTTATTTAAACTATCGTAAATCTCTTTTTTCTTGTTTTTTACGTGTTTGGTGTGCGTTGCATTTTTAACAATTGATTGTATTTTCTTCAATAAACGACCCTTATTCCAGGTACAAGAAATACATACATAGATTTTACTTTTATATATTTGATACGGCTTCGGATTTTGGATTACTACAGCAATATATATCATAGCAATATCTTTTTTTTTAATTTGTTCGAATTGTTTCAATTAAATTTTGTTAGTATGTATTGACATAATCACTACTTATCTAAAATAATATTTATTTTAAATCAGCATTTTTCTTTTTTTATAGTAGATTTATGTTGTTTTTTATAATTGAATAGTTTGTATTTTAAAGGCAGTTACAATTTCACATACATCAAGTCTAATCACTACAAAATGGTTTGATTTAAATACATACATAGATACCTATATTATATGTATGCTGAGCTGTAAAACTTTTGATACCGCAATTAACTTTTGTTGAATCTAATCACTCAAAGTAAATTTTATATTTTTAAAAACTCTTAACAATTCATAAAAAAGTGGATTTATATATTTACAAAAGACAAAGACAAGTACAAATAAATGTACAAAACAAACAATTGAAAGTTATGGGACAAATTGTTTTCTGACAAATATACTTATACACAAATTGCTCAACACGCAAATTTTTTAAACTACCCTTTTATGCTGAAGGGCACAATATTACCTTTTCTTTTACCTAAATAATTAAAAATATTTCCTCAGTCACATATATGTATATAAATAAAAAGATATCCTTTAAACATATAGACAAAACTAGTTTGGCTTCCATGTAATTGTACTTTAAATTTAGCCGGCTTATACGCACTGTTTATCTATTAGGGAACAGTGATTCATAGCTTGGTGGTAAATCTTTAGGCGTTTGAGGTTGTGGAAGTTGATTCTCTTGTTCGTATGCTATACCCGCTGCTATAGCCTCGCTAAAGGTTGGTGCTGTGGGTAATTCAATTACAGGTGACTCCTGGAAGAGAAATGAAAATGTTAGTATAAAATTCGTAATCTTTAGTTCTAAATAATCGTTTTTAGGTAGTAGTAGTTGGTTGCTTAAAAATGTTTACAAAAATGAAAAAATTGATTATTTTTAAAAATAAAAAACATTTCTTTCGTTTGGGATTTAAATAATACCTTAGAAAATCTAAAATTTGTCTGGTGCTTTTGATATTTGTTAGTTTTAATATTTCGTAATCATCGTTTTAGATATTGGTAAGATATAACCCAATTACATAATACACTTACAAGCACACGAGGATATTAAAAAGTTAATTGCATAGACCCAGTCTAACGTTCCACCATGCATGCCCTTATAATATAAGGGATATGTTGCTTTTGTCAACCAACCGAACTTTTATTAGTCCCCATTGTACACAGGCGATCAACTAAGCATTTTCAATTGAAATTATTAATCGTTTAAAATTACATCACTCTACTACACGTTACCAATTACTATATTAACAATCACTACATACACATATGTAGGTATTTATTACTCACCCTTTGGCCTCTACGATGCGCTGCCGCAGACGCTTCATGTGCATGCTGTTGCACTGTTATACAATTCCAATATTTCCAACAAACCCATACACAAAAACCCACTCCCAACATTGTAAATATTAATGATGTCAACGCTGATAGCGCTACATTTGTGGTATCATATTCTGCTGTGGTATTAGCATCATGAAAACAAGATATCTCATCACGGCATGGATACATACAATTCGTTATATTATCACGTACTAAATGTCGTGATATACATGAAAATTGATCTGTAGGATCACATAGAAAATCGCCAGTATATTTGCATTCTGAATGTGCCGTCATAACCATACGCAACTCTAATGGCTCCCTGATCGAATACCGTCGATCTATGAAGACGTGTATACTGACTTCACGATCACGTTGATCGAATATCATACGTCCTGCTGGTCCATCTATAGCAATTTCATTACATATCTTTTCTGATGGTGAACGATTGCCACCAACAAATTGTATATAATCTAAGCAGGTGTTTGTAGCAGGATCACGCCGAAATTTGAGACGTGTTATGACGGTGAATATACCGCGTGGAGGACGCGCTGGCGTTTGTACACGGAATAGGCAATCATATTTAAGTTTATTGGAAGAATAAAAACCAGGTAATGTAGTATTCCAAATTTGTGTAATTATAGCGGCTGAATCACGATTTTCAGTCAGTGTAAAACCAGGATGACCACGAAAAGGTGTTTGAATTGCTAGCAGGAACTTATCAGCACAGAGATAATCTTTCAGCACAACTAAAATGAAGTGTTAAAAACGTGGAATTAAATCACAATTATTGTACAAGTAATAATTAAAAGCATTCGTTTACTATTCCGATAGCCATCACTTAAATGGCATTGGCTAATTAGCAGCAACAATGTTCCAAAAAGTATATAAATATTTGTTTTCATTCTGCGAACGCCTGAAGCAATCACCTGCCCTGCATTCAAGGCCGATCCAATTTTTGGTGCTCCTTTTCTGAGGTTTATAATACCCACAATGAGCTTTACGCACGGAACTGTATTAATATAGTTTTGAATGACGCTAGTTTAGTAGTTTAGTTATTTAACTATTTCCTTTGTTCTTTTATCTAAACATTTACCACCAAGTAATATGCAACTATTCGTTCGTAAATTTTTTCAGTTTCGTTCATTGCACATCATTCTTGTTTATTCGGCGCAGAGAATTTGACACCTGTTCTGAGTTGCCAGCACTGCTGAATTTTGATAGTACGAAAATCGGTCAAGCGAATAAGCGAATTCTCAAAATCTCAAAATGTGATTTTGTGAATTAGGTAAATAGCTCTAATGCTAATGCCAAGTACTAAGGCGCATCAAAAAGGTGATAGCCGAGAAAGGCGAATCTATACCAGGTGGTGGAAAAGCGAATTCGCCTGGTAGCCGAGCGAGTTCACGGGCGAATTAACTCTAAGAATTTGGCGGCTGCTTTGCTTTGGAATAATCATGATACGAAATTCGATCGAGCGAATTTTCAAAATGCGGTGTTGTAAGGTTGAAAATTGGGTTGGAGAAGCTTTAAAATGCGCTGGCAACCCCTTGAGAGGGTTGCGCTACACAATCCCTTGAATCAATTAGGTATTTTAGTCGCCTCTTACTATTATTCACCAACACTGCCTGTCAATCAGTTATTCTCCATATTAATCCTGACCTGTGTTCGCATTTGTTACGGCAGACATCATGGTTCAATTAGTACAGGTTGGCTCATCTCATCAGCTGATTTTATTTATGTCATTGCATGGTCGAAGGGATTGTCAAAAGGAGATGGCAAACTCAAAATGAAACCAACACATTGGCAACATTTTACTTACACATACAAAAACTGTTAAGTTTTATGTTTCCATTCCATACCATTCGCACCAACACCAATACACAGATTTTGACAATTTGAACAGACATATTTTGTTGCTTTACAGATGAGCCAACCTGTATATAGTTGAACCATGGGCAGACATCAAACTATCGCTTTTAGTCTTTATCAACGACCCCACCAGCATTGTTTACTATATAGTTTGGCAGCTTAAGTAGAGGTTATGTTGCGAATAGAGTGAAAGCCAGTGGACTAGGCAGTCGAATGTCATATAATGAAGGAATGGTGTTCGGAGTTTTTTCAAAGTTAAAAAAAAAATGATAAAAGCTTTAATATAAATAAAACTATTGTTTAAATAACAACAAAAACGCCATATATATTCTGTATACATAAATTTGTAAGGATTATCTCACTTTAGAATTTGAATTAAATTATCTAAAGTTTTTTTTTTTGAAACTGAGTCGAGAACTGTGCGTGTGAATGTGCGAATTTTCACCGATCAGCTGTTAGTTGCGCTACTTGGTAAAATTTACAGTGCCCACCAGTCTATGCGAGGTTTCCTTATAAATATATAATGCTCCGTCAGTTCCTCAAACACACTTTGATCGTCACTGACTATAAATCATAACATCATTAATTGCAACATAACCGCCTAAGCGATAGTGTCCACCCTGCAACAAGCCAATCCAGCTACCCAAGTTTCACCATAATGCCGCCAATTGGCACCTCGAAGGGATTTCCGGCGCCTGCCAACACAGACGTTTGATCCAGGCAAGTATAAGCAGGCTCTTAGCTAAATCCACACAGAATCGGTATACGCCTTTGTCAGGACGCGCCCGGTGAACCCCGTTATTAATATGCAATATCTCACCCTTGCAAGAAGAAAGCATATTACCACGGGAGACACGAGTCACGCTGGCCCAACTTCGTTCTGGTTACTGTAACAGGTTAAACTCTTACTTGTCCAGAATCAACCCCGACATACGTAATGTATGTCCTGCATTTGATGTGTCCCGATATGACACCAACCATGTTTTCAATTGTAATTTGGAACCTACGCCTCTAACACCTATCTGCCTATGGTCCGCCCCTGTTGAAACAGTTGCCTTGGACTCCCGTTAAAGGACTCTGATGACAATGTGTGGTTGAGTGGTCGTGCCCATTGAATGGGGTGAAGTAATGTTAATACAACAACAACAAGGGATTTCAAGTCTACTTTCACATATCGCTCCAAACTCAGTGGCCTACTCTTACTCACCTCACAAATCGGGGTGTAGGTAGCAATATCTTTTTTGTCGGACTGTTTTCATCTATTCGCTTAACATGAACTAGCCTTCACGAAGCTTTCCTTTTATTTGTTCCACTTTGTTTACATCTGCGTAAAACTCATGCAGCTCATCACTATTTTGAATATTGCAAGGGCCACCCATCACCTCTCGACACCTTCCAATAATGCATAAAGACAGGCATTTCATCTTGCCTATTCCTATAGAGCATGATTTTTGTTCGTTGAGATAGCTCTTTACTTTCAATTGCTTTGCGGCCAGAATGATTCTGCAAAAGGACGTACTCCTTCACAGACGTGAAATTCATATCCGTCAAGACGTGGCTGCCAAGGCGCAAATGCAGCGATTCGGTCTTTGATGACAGCAAGTACTAAGTATATATTAACTCTCAAAAAGTCAACAAATTCAACCCAATCAATGGTGTTTGAGAAGCATTGGAGAACTCAAATTTTTATCAACGACGGTGGGTTAAGGGGCTAATGTTTCCGTGGTAAGGCATACATGTCATAAGAGGGGTCTGAAATCCGCATACCCGAAGATGCAAGTGGTCAAACAAATCATTTCAGCGCCATGGTGCTAGTATCGAAGCGAACTGCAAAATGCAAAAAGGAACCAACTTCGACTTATGGAATATGAATTTATTAAGAGTTTAATGTCATTGCAAGAGTTCCGTTTTGTGAGTTAAATTCAGACATGATAAGTAAGAAAGGCTAAGTTCGGGTGTAACCGAACATATACTCAGCTGAGGGCTTTGGAGACAAAATAAGGGAAAATCACCATGTAGGAAAATGAACCTCGAGTAACCCTGGAATGTGTTTGTATGACATGGGTATCAAATAAAAGGTGGTAATGAGTATTTTAAAATGGAGTGATCCTTAGTTCTATAGGTGGACGCCTTTTCGAGATATCGCCATAAAGGTGGACCAGGGGTAACTGTAGTATTTGTTTGTACGATATGGGTATCAAATGAAAGGTGTTAATGAATATTTTAAATGGAAGTGGGCCTTAGTTCTATAGGTGAACGCCTTTTAGAGATATCGCCATAAAGGTGGACCAGGGGTGACTCTAGAATTTGTTTGTCCGATATGGGTATCAAATGAAAGGTGTTAATGAGTATTTTAAAAGGGACTGGGCCTTAGTTCTATAGGTGAACGCCTTTCATAGATATCGCCATAAAGGTGGATCAGGGGTGACTCTAGAATGTGTTGGTACGATATGGGTATCAAATTAAAGGTATTAGTGAGGGTTTTAAAAGGGAGCCCTTAGTTGTATATGTGAAGGCGTTTTCGAGATATCGACCAAAATGTGGACCAGGGTCACCCAGAAAATCATCTGTCGGGTACCGCTAATATATTTATATATGTAATACCACGAACAGTGTTCCTGCCAAGATTCCAAGGGCTTTTGATTTTGCCCTGCAAGATTTTTTCATTTTCTTCTACTTAATATGGTAGGTGTCACACCCATTTTACAAAGTTTTTGCGTCAATAAACCAATCCAATTACCATGTTTCGTCCCTTTTTCATATTTGGTATAGAATTATGGCATTTTTTTTCATTTTTCATAATTTTCGATATCGAAAATGTGGGCGTGGTCATAGTCGGATTTCGGTAATTTTTTATACCAAGATAAAGTGAGTTCAGATAAGTACGTGAACTAAGTTTAGTAAAGATATATCGATTTTGCTCAAGTTATCGTGTTAATGGCCGAGCGGATGGACAGACGGTCGGCTGTGTATAAAAACTGGGCGTAGCTTCAACCGATTTCGCCCATTTTCACAGCAAACAGTTATCATCATAGAAGCTATGCGCTTACCAAATTTCACAAGGATTCGTAAATTTTTGTTCAAGTTATGGCATTAAAAGTATTCTAGACAAATTAAATGAAAAAGGGTGGAGCCACGCCCATTGTGAAATTTTCTTTTATTTTTGTATTTTGTTGCACCATATCATTACTGGAGTTGAATGTTGGCATCATTTACTTATATACTGTAAAGATCATTGTAAATTTTACCAAGTAGCGCAACTAACAGCTGATCGGTGAAAATTCGCACATTCACACGCACAGTTCTCGACTCAGTTTCAAAAAAAAAACTTTAGATAATTTAATTCAAATTTTAAAGTGAGATTATCCTTACAAATTTATGTATACAGAATATATATGGCGTTTTTGTTGTTATTAAATAGTTTTATTTATATTAAAGCTTTTATCATTTTTTTTTTAACTTTGAAAAAACTCCGAACACCATTCCTTCATTATATGACATTCGACTACCTAGTCTACTGCCTTCCACTCTATTCGCAATATAAACTCTACTTAAGCTGCCAAACTATATAGTAAACAATGGTAAAGATATTAACTTGTTTGTTATAATTTGACTTTAAAAAAATTCTTTTTTTAAGTGGGCGTGTTCGTCATCCGATTTTGCTAATTTTTATTGAGCACACATAAGTAATAGGAATAACGTTCCTGCCAAATTTCATCATGATATTTTCAACAACTGCCAAATTACAGCTTGGAAAACTTTTAAATTACCTTCTTTTAAAAGTGGGCGGCGCCACGCCCATTGTCCAAAATTTTACTAATTTTTTATTCTGCGTCATAAGGTCAGCTCAGTTACCAAGTTTCATCGCTTTATCCGTTTTTTGGTAATGAATTATCGCACTTTTTCGGTTTTTCGAAATTTTCGATGTCGAAAAAGTGGGCGTGCGATTTCGTTCATTTTAAATAGCGATCTGAGATGAGTGCGCTACCAAATTTCCTACATACATACCAAATATCATCAAGACACCTCAAAATTTAGTCAAGTTATCGTGTTAACGGACAGACGGACGGACCGACATGGCTCAATGAAATTTTTTTTCGATACTGATGATTTTGATATATGGGAGTCTATATCTATCTCGATTCCTTTATACCTATACAACCAACCGTTATCCAATCAAAGTTAGTATACTCTGTGTGCAAAGCACGCTGATTATAAAAATCATACGCATTGAGGACTGGATTTATCCAAGGATATCTTTTTTCTTTATTTTTTTTTTTTTCTGCAATGATTAACAATCGATCGAAGTGTAGAATAATTATGCAAAAATTCGATTACAATAATAATTGTCTCGTGTTTCTGGAACCATCAAAGCTACAAAGTCTGAATTATAAATTACAATTATGTTGATAAATCATGTGATGTGCTAATGTGTACCACCAAATATTTTAAAACACCACCACACCCGAATATGTATCAGATTCTAATAAAGTGACAAAATATAAATTATTTGAACAGTTACAAATGTGTAGGTACATAAATATATAAATTAAATTGTAACTAATATTAAATATTACTTAATAAACAATAACAAATTATTTCAATTAAATTTTAAGTTGGTGAACTTTTTTAGATCTTTTGCACCAACATTAGCAATTCTTCTTTTAAATAGTTCGTATCATATGAAGTGGATGCGCCAGGAATTGTAAAAAACAATACAATATTTGGAATGAGTCTGTAAAAGGATAAGTAAGGTATATAGCAAAACTAAGATTGTATTTATGATCATTTACCGTAAATCATATAAAGTCTTTTCCATGTCGTCTTCGGTAAATTTGATACCACTGGTAACAACTAAATTGAATTCCAAATTTTCGTCGATAAGACACGACTGTACGAATTCAAAAATATCCCTAATTTTTTCATATACATTAAAGGTACCCTGTAAGAGAAAATATTATAATTATTCTTAGGCCCGATTTTTCAGTAGTTGGTTAAGCTAAACTTAAACTAAGTTTGCTTAAACTCTAGTCATATTTAAACTCCATTTAAACTACTGAGGAGTTTATCAGTCACAGTTTAAGGCCGCCTTTGGGGTATGCTTTTTTAGCGGCAACATTGGTTTTTTTATTATCTAGAAAATTGTAGATACGGCAACAGCTGGATTTTGTTTACCTAACAAACATGGAAAACAATTCTCCAGCGAAATTGTATATATAGTTCCGGAAGTGATATCCAGCATCACTATTTAATTATTCTTAAACCATATAGTTCTCGAGTTGATATCCAACTTCATTCTCCAATCACTATCCAACCTTTGAGAAGTTTTGTAAACTTAAAAGTTTTCGAGTTGATCTCCAACGTCAGTAATATATTCCAATTATTATCCTTATTTCGAGAGATCTTGAGAAATGTACAGTTCTCAAATGAACATTCAACACATTTCTTCAGTTGATATCCTACATTGCATATCGAGTTGAGGTGGGGTTGAAAAAAATCTCCAAGGTGGTACCACCAAACCCAACAGCTGTTTATTGTGAGAAATAAACACCTGGTTGATAGCAGCAACATCAAAATTTTATAATTAAGGTTTTTCAATCAGTAGAAAGTTTTTCTAAGAGTGGTTGCACCTCGGCACTGTTTGGTACGCACTCATCTGCCTTGCAGATGTCGTTCGGTGTCGGCATAAAACAAGTAGGTCCTGTCCCGCCAATTTGTAGGAAAAATTAAAAGGAGCACGACGCAAATTGAAAGAGAATCTCGGCCTAAAATCTCTTCGCAGGTTAGCATGTCACATTTCTTTATTTTTCAAATAATAAGTTTAAGCGTAGTTTAACAGACAAACCGAGTTGAACTCGTACTGAAAAACCGGGCCTTAAATAACATAAGCATTTGAAATTACAAATGCTCAAGTTTGTGTAGTTTAAAGTCAAGGATAGTCTTCTTTTTATTGTTGTAGAAGTCTTTTCACTCTATATTTCTTCTGACTTACAGCAAACACTTAGGAGATCCTAGTAGTACAGTAAAGCATAGTCTTTATCTATCTAGAACAATTTTTAACCTTTACTATTCAAAACTTCCCTAAGAAGCCGCTGGAATTTCTTTGTTTTTTCAGCTAATTGCCTTACCGAATTTGGCAAATACTTCACTATTAGGAACTTGTCTCCCAAACAAATCCTAACGATTTGTTTTCTTATTTCGACCGTCAACTATCCCTGTACATCCGCATTGATATAGCCTCTAAACCCGTTTACCAACCCACACCTAGTCAACCTAAGCTCATTAGAACAAAACGTCGGAATAAGAAAGCAGGTTATTCAGTTAGACTTTTACTAATCCAGACTATACCCCGACATAGCCATTGTGGTAAATGGAAAAAACCTACTGGCAACTTTCAGTGATATTATCAATCCGATTATCAATTATTCAAAAACAATTCTAATAAAATACTGCCCCGTGCATATGGACTACTGGCATGACGATAGACTCAAAAAACTCAGGGTTTTAAGCTCTTACAATACAACCACAGCAATTGGCTCAACAAGTACCGTCTTAGCAAAAACAACTTGCTACAATGGTATCATGTGTCCCCCAAGAGTAGCACAGGCTACAGTAAAAAATTGGGTTATATGACCTTTTAAAATGGCGTAAAGAAAAAGGAAGAGCAAATGCAGTCGTGCTAAAGTTTTATATATAAATTCCAGCTGCTTAGCCTATAAAGTAACGAAATAAATTTTTTTGTCAGAGGCGCTTACTCACTTGTATATAAATTCCATTTGGAAATTTTACACGTATTAATGCGAAACGATACAAGCGCAAATTGCGTTGTTCTTCACGTTCACGCATTGCCTTCGTACGTAGTACTTGAGCATTTTCAATAGCTTCAGTACGTAGCTGCTGTTCACGTTTAATTTCTTCTGGCGAAATACGATAGAAATCATCAGGTAATTCAGTATTACGCGCTTGTGATGGCATAAGTACTCTTATATTTCTATCCAATTCCAATTGTATAATTTCAGCATTTTTTAATGCATCAATCAATGTTGGCAAATCATGATCATTTTCAACATTTTCCTTAGACCAAAGCATAAATGGTTCGCCATCTATTTCAATTTCACGAAAACCAGCAGCCAACAAAAAGTCCAAGGCACCTTCTACGTAACGCACTTTTTCACTAAAGATTCTGCAATTCAATACAAAAATTAATGAATTATAACAACTTTGATTTGAAATGCACATACTTATTGGACATTCTTATTTTGTAGTATTTCTCTTCATCCGGATGATTATGAATGTTTTCGAGATATTTTGTTAGCGTTTGTATGCAGTCATCAGCCTGTAAAATAAATGTATTTTATATTATAATATGAAAAAGAAATGTTAGCATCTCTAAAATAAATTATAACCTTTTCACGTGTATTGCAATTACAAATTATTAGGCAAGCAGTCAATGCACGTTCACTTTCCAATTGTTGATAAAGAAACTCTTTTATTTTTGCTTTCCATTCCTTACGTGGCAAGACTTCTTCGCCAATTAAGGGACAGCGAAAGAATACTCCTTCGCATGCTAGATTTTTTCTCGTTACCGTTGTTGTGCTTGAGGAACTCTCCGCAGTATTTTCTTCTGATCGTAATTTTTGCTCTGCTTCTAATTCACGTTTAGCTTGCGCTTTTATAGCTGCCAATGATGTGTTGAAATCTTTAGATTCTTTCTTTTCAAAACGTGCTAAAGCTGCTGCGGCTGCTGCACGCGCTTCAGAGCTTAGTTCTTGACGTTTGGGGGGAACATAAGCACTACTTGATGATTTCGAGCTTGATGTGTTGGATGGTGGTGGAGCAGCTGCATTCAAAGCGCGACCCTGTCCCATACCACCACCAATTTTAAGCTGCAATAATAATAGTAGATAAAAAAAATGTAAGGCCTTTTAGCATGATTTTAACATTTGATAATTTAAATGACAGTGGGCGTGATACAGAACATCAAATTAAATTGGGGTAACACTGAAATGAGGCCCCTTGGTCGGGAAAAATCTCGAGTCGCTCCGGTACATAGAACCGGCTGCCTTGGGCAGCGACTGTCTTACACCCAAAAATATAGGGTGTTACATTTAATTGTACCTAAAATCCTGAGCCGTAATAACATCCTGAAATCTCTTGCCGACAGCACTTAGGATAAAGACAAAGATACGCTCATTACCACTTACAAAGCAATTGGCCGACCAATTGCATGCTACGCATCCCCGATATGAATACAAGCCTTACTCTCACAGGTTACTCACTTGAAGAAAATACAGGCCTGCCAAAACACTGCTCTCAGAACCGCTACCGGCTTTCTTCTTATGTCCCCAGAAACACCACCTTCACAATGAGGAGAGAGTATTCCCCATTAGGGAGAGAAATGAAATGCTGAACAAACAGTTTCTGTTGAATACTCAGAAACCTGGGCATCACAACAGCCATCTGACTAAAGAGGCCACACCTCCGAGGGGCTTAAGAGGTCATCTCCGTAAGCGTTATGAGGAAATAAGGCACCTGAGAACACAGCCGTATGAGGCATAATAAGCGAAACACAGCCCATCACAAACAAAAAGTGGAAAACACTACACATACAAGATTTGAGTTGTTGGGTAGAATGTGTGAATAGATTTCATGTGAGTGTAGCTGAAAAAGCTCAGGCCAGGGAGAACTTGACTTTGTTTTGTCGAAAAAGCTTCCTCTAAGATTTATTGCGAACAGTCTTCCGCCGGAATTGAATTCTGGTGCTAGCTTCTTTTAGTACTAATAATGTTTTCATCCCTCGAACCTTTGAGTCTGTAAATTTTAGTCGCCTCTTACCGTTACAACATTCTTAGCTCTTTTCCCAAAAATAAAGTTTATGCGAGCTTCGATGATCGAGGCCTAAATCTTTGTGGCCCCTTACTGTAAAATTATACACTTACATCATCGAGGTAATACTAAAATCCCATTTATTCCAGCCAAAAGAACTTGCTATGGTGATCATTCCCTGGGCACTTGGGTCTGAGCACCGGAACCAAAAAATGATATCCGGCTAAGTACCGACACACAACATTAACGATACATTTAGTCCATGTGAGGTCAACAACAACACTTTCAACGGTCAAGGGAAGTTTCGGTGATTGCAACTGATTTTGGAAATACCATTGATCTAGTTGCAAAAACCATGCATCGTAAGGCCCTAGTCGCCTTAGGGCTTCGTTAAACTAAGTAGGTTTTTTTCGTTAAATTAAGTAAATATTGTCACGGATATTAGCATCACTAAATTATCCCATCACTAAGGCGATGCTAAGGCCATACCAAGCAGTATTTACGTTAATAATTAAATCAAGTATACACATATATAAGGCAACCCAGAGAGAAGTCACACACAGATGCATTTACTTATATGCCTATGTGCGCGCGAGAGACTGCAAACTACAAACATTCACATCAATAATTCAATCTTTATGTATCTACATAAACGAATAAATAATTGCGTCTACACATATGTACGTATACGAGCAGCGGAGCGGCAATGCACAAACACATGCATATATCTTATTTGAGTTGTCACAAGAGAGAGCAATAATTTGTGCACGTAGTTGTGGCTGGCAATTTTGTAGCCGAACTAACTAGTAACTTCTGGAAATCGAAGAGCCTAGAATTATGCAGCGTAAACTATAAAAGCGGGGCAGGCGAGTAAGAAGTAATTCAGTTTGATTTGAATTGTCAAGCAGTTACGAGTAAGACGATATCTAGCGAGCAATAGCACTATTATTTTGAAAGTCAGTTTCCTTTAAGATATCAGTTTGGTTATTAAGCTATTCGTTGCACAGTTTGAGTGTTATTGTGAAGTATTTTATTAAAGGCCATTTTTCCATTATTCAATATTGGAGTTATTTATTCAACAGTTTAGTGATTCGAACTTAGCAGAGGATTGCAAATAAGAGGATTCGCAAATAAATTCGTTACAATTGGTGTCAGAAGAGGAATTGTTGAATAAATTCCAGAGGACAACAACGACATGGCAAAGTTCAGTGAATTGAAGATCCAGCAACTAAAGAAGGAGTTGGAGAGCCGTGGATTGAATACAAGCGGCGTTAAACTTGAACTTCAGGCACGGCTACGAGAGGCAATGGAAGCGGAAGGAATTGATGTGGAAAAGTATGACTTTCATCTTGACGGCGAGGAAGTAACAAAAGTTGAAGAGAAAAACGAAACATCGCAGACAGTTACGAGCACAGACTTGAACATGATTTTGGCTGCAATATCCACTCAAACATCGACAATGTCAACACAGATGGAATCCCAAGAGACACGAATAACATCGAAAATTGAAGCACAACGCGTATGGCAGAAATGTCGACACAGATTACATCAAAGATGGAGGCACAATTGGAAGAACAGAAGACATATTTGGCATCTCAACTGGAAGCGCAAGAGGCACGTATATCTGAAATGTCGGCACAAATTTCGGAACAGGTATCAGCGCAGCTCTTTGTGAAACTGGAAGAGCAGGATGCAAAAATTTTACAACTCGAGGACAAAATTGATGCCGAAATAGAAGCGTTAAAAGGTCGTATGGAGCAGTTACAACTAAACCGCCCAGCTGTTTCAGCGAGTAATCCAAAGGTAAAGACACCATCCTTTGACGGTTCTGTTCCTTTTCAGGTCTTTAAGCTACAGTTTGAGAAGACCGCAGCAGTGAACCAATGGAATGCTGAAGATAAAGTTGCAGCTCTGTTCGTGGCACTGAAAGGGCCTGCCGCGGAAATCTTACAGACCATCCCAGAGTACGAGCGGAACCACTACGAAACATTGATGAGCGCTTTAGAGAGACGTTACGGAAGCGAGCATAGGAAACAGATATTCCAAATTGAGTTGCAAAACCGCTACCAAAAAGCAAATGAGACATTGCAGGAGTTTGCTTCAGATGTTGAAAGGTTGGCTCATCTCGCAAATGCGGACGCACCCGTGGAATACACCGAGAGGGTAAAAATCCAGTTTTATAAATGGCATACGAGACGTGGAAACGAAGCGAGCTACATACGCGAACCCAAAACTGACATTTGCTGAAACGGTATCACATGCATTGACTCAGGAAACTGCCTCCCTATTAAGTAAACCAGCATATAAGGCTCATCGTGTAGAAGTAGAAAGGCCAGAATGGGTAGACACAATTTTGGAAGCACTGAAGGGATCACAACAGAAGAATGCCGGAGTTATTAAATGTTTCAAGTGCGGCAACCCAGGTCACATTGCACGTCATTGCGATCTTGGTCCTAATAGTTCCAACTATGTGGGTGGCCGTAAACGCAAAGCTGGAGGAGATGAGCAAGAGCGAGTAAGAGGTAGAGAGCTAGATCCAGCTATTGAATGCCCTGTGATATCTGTGTCGCAAATTGGTAGAAAATCGAGCAGTCTTACCGTCAGAGGGAATGTGGATGGCAACGAACGAATACTGACTGTAGATACGGGCGCATCTCATTCCTTGATCCGATCTGACTTGGTCAACAGGAGAGTAAAACCGTTACCTGAAGCAAAGTTGCGTACGGTCACTGGCGAGTATAACGAAGTTCAGGGAGAAGTGATATGTGAAGTATTGATTGGGAAGGTCATGGTTCTAC
The DNA here is from genome assembly GCF_040869045.1 of Eurosta solidaginis. NCBI lineage: Eukaryota > Metazoa > Arthropoda > Insecta > Diptera > Tephritidae > Eurosta > Eurosta solidaginis. Next base: position 233,202,478 of record NC_090321.1, on the reverse strand, counting down.
ACAAATTTGTTGTGGCGGAGATTGTTGATGAAGTTATATTGGGAGTGGATTTCTTGGTTGACCATGACATCAAGATCGATATGCAGAGAAGGGTGATGCGTTATGAGAACCAAGATGTGCCACTTAACTTTACTTTGGAAAAAGGGTTCAGCAGTAATCGGATACTGGTGGAGAAGACTCGACGAGGGCCACGAAATTCAAAGGTAAAGGTTGATGGAACAAATGGGCCAAACAAATCAAAACCGAAGGTACCTGTGAGAGAAACACTGGCATTAAAAAGCCCTAACGGACGTACTGAAACGAAGAAAGAATGCAAGGGTGGTTTCAAGCCAAGGCACACTACTGTTGTGAAGCGTCGGAACGATACTGATTATGCAAAGGAAATCCGTCCAGCGCAAGCTCTGCGAAGTAGTTCTTCATTGGTCAAGCAACAGAGTGCGAGGGAACGATTCAGGATAATGAGTAGTAAGATGAAACACAGGTACGACAAGGAAAATAATTCGAAAGGTTTCTTGGCGGGAGATTTGGTACTGTTATACAACCCTCACCGGCGGAAATGTGTTCCATCCAAATTTCGGTGCAGTGGGGAAGGCCCGTACAAGGTTGTGAAGAAGATCAGTGATACTATCTACCGCATACAAAGCATTGAGAAACCACGAACCAAAATCGCTTCCCAAGGCAGTCGGTTCTATGTACCGGAGCGACTCGGGATTTTTCCCGACCAAGGACTGTCATTTCAGTGTAACCCCATTTAATTTGTTTCGTCCCTCCCATAAATTGTCATCCTCCCAGCAGCTCCTTGCAGCAGGACTGCTCCATATTCTCTTGCTCCGGGAAGGTATCGAATCCAATCCGGGTCCGTCTCCTGACCCCGGTCCTGAGAAATGGTTTTGCTGCATCTGCCGGAAAAGAATCTTTTTAGGACGGTCATACTCTGTTCAGTGTGTCTCGTGTAAGGGATGGTTGCATCGGACAGGTTGTTCTGGGCTTGATCCCAAAACTCGACGTCCACGTAACTTTTATAAATCTTTTGTGGCTCCTTGCTGTTCACGCCCAAGGGCGCCTCGCAGTCTACGTCTAAGCGCCCCCCCATTACCTTCCAGCAGCCCCGCTGCTCAGCAAGCCACAACAAGTACCCGCTGCTGCTCGCGCCTTACGGCGCCAACAACTCAAACAGCTGCTACCACTCATAACTACAATCTTCGTAGTAGAGTCGGAAGCAATGCTGAGCAACAGCCCCTGCCCCTGTCTTCCCCCCCCCCCCCCCCCTCTTTTCCGGCAGCAATCGTGTAGGTCAGGGAACCAGACTCTTAGTCCCTACCTCCGTTTGCACCGTTTGCCAGCACAGAATATATATGTTTGCGACATCCGCCCAATGCAGCTCCTGCCTTGGGTGGTGCCACTTTCCTAGATGTTCTGGTCTCCGCGACGGCAACCCCTCGACGGGTTTCATCGCGCCATGTTGCCAGGTCGCAAACCCAAATCATCCGGGTACCCCAATGCTTGCCCAAGGACGCCCAGTCCCAGGGCCACAACAGCAATTGCGTCCTGGCCTTCCTCAACCCAGGCGTAGTCACCCGTCACTTACCCCCAGAGTGGCGACGTCTCCCCTCATGCACTTCAGAATTCTGCAGTTAAACTGTAATGGACTAACTGGGAAGATTACGGAGATAGTCAATTTTATGAAGCGGCACAACATCCGCATTGCTGCGATTCAAGAGACTAAACTCACAGCACGATCTGCATTGCAGACCTGCTCTGGGTATAATGTCCACAGAAAAGATCGCGAGAGCGGAAATGGAGGCGGCCTCGCGTTTATAATACACCACTCTGTGCAGTATCACATATTTGATCCTGGCATCGACCGCAGGGACAACGTCTTAGAACGTCAAGGCCTATCTGTCCGGTCAGGCGATGCAAACCTAGAAATCATCAACATCTACATCCCCCCTGCCACCTGTTGCCCCGGTGGATACCGCCCTAATATCAGAGCCTTACTCACTGGAAACAATCGCATTATTTTAGGCGACTTCAATGCCCATCATGATCTATGGCATTCAAATTTGCGGGCGGACAGTAGGGGCGAGATGTTGGCGGATCAAATAGAAGAAACGACGTTCTGCACAATAAACGGAGACGCCCCCACACGTATGGTAGGAAGCTGTCACAGTTCGCCAGATATCTCAATCGTGAGCGCAGAACTCGTAAACTGCGTCAACTGGCAGCCGATGGTATCATTGGCATCCGACCACCTGCCTATACTTGTTTCGCTCGAGCGTACCGCCGACTTCATCGTCACCGAAAAACGCACTTTCATAAACTTTAAAAAAGGAAAGTGGGAAGAATATAAATCCTTTACAGACAATCTCTTTGCTGCCCTCCCTATCCCGACTGATGCCCGCCAAGGGGAGCGTGCCTTCCGCAAGGTCATTGAATCCGCCTCGGCACGTTTCATTCCCGCCGGGAGAATTCCCGAAATCCGGCCCCACTTCCCGGCGGAGGCCGCAAACTTAGCGAGAGAACGTGACCTTATAAGGCAGCTTGATCCAGGCGACCCCCAAATAAGGGATATAAACCAACGCATCAGATTGCTTGTGGATGAACACAAGCGGGCGAAATGGGAGGAGCACCTAAGAGGTTGTAACCTCTCTACCGGTGTGGGTAAACTTTGGTCCACCGTAAAGTCCCTATCGAATCCGACTAAGCACAAAGACAAAGTTTCCATCGCCTTTGGCGACAAAGTGCTGTCGGACGCGAAAAAATGCGCGAGCGCTTTCTGCCGACAATATATAATGCATTCTACGGTCGACAAAGTTAGACGGAGGGCCAACAGACACGCACATAAACACAAATTCAGCGCGTCACCAATCACCATCACCGCTAAAGAGGTTGAGGACGCCATTGGTCGCGCTAAACCATCCAAAGCAGTGGGCCCAGACGGCATAGCCATGCCGATGCTTAAAAGCCTAGGGAAAGAGGATTTCAAATATTTAGCGCAGGTCTTCAACCTGTCTCTTTCCACCTTTGTCATACCCGAGAAATGGAGAATGGCCAAGGTGGTCCCGCTACTAAAGCCTGGTAAACCAGCTAACATAGGAGAGTCGTATCCTCCGATATCTCTCCTATCGCCAGTAGCAAAGACGTTCGAAGCCATTTTGCTCCCTTATTTCCAAGCAAATTTGCAACTAGCCTCCCATCAGCATGGCTTCAGAAAACTCCATAGCACTACCTCCGCGCTAAATGCCATCAGCACCCAGATAAATTGCGGTTTAAATCAAAACCCCCACCATAGAACAGTACTCGTAGCGCTAGACCTATCAAAAGCTTTTGATACGGTCAACCATGGCTCGTTACTGCAAGACCTGGAAGGGTCTACCCTTCCCCCATGTCTTAAAAGGTGGACCGCAAATTATCTGGGTGGTCGGCAGGCATCGGTGCTATTTAGAAACGAAACATCAAAGCCAAGGAGAATTAAACAAGGGGTGCCACAGGGTGGTGTCCTATCCCCACTTTTGTTTAATTTCTACATATCTAAGCTACCTTCACCACCGGAAGGAGTCACAATCGTTTCCTACGCAGATGACTGCACAGTAATGGTCACAGGCCCAGGCCCACAGATCGATGAGCTATGCAATAAAATAAACGGCTACCTCCCTGATCTCTCCAGTTTTTTCGCCTCGCGAAACCTGGCATTATCACCGACTAAATCTTCCGCGACCTTATTTACAACATGGACGTCCCAAATGTCGACCATTTTGAACATCCACGTCGATGGCTCTACGCTACCGACTGTCCTACACCCCAAAATCTTGGGTGTGACGTTTGATCAGGATCTACATTTTGGTGAGCACGCAGCCGCAATTGTTCCGAGAATTCAGAGCCGTAACAAAATCCTCAAATCGCTTGCTGGCAGTACCTGGGGAAAAGATAAAGAAACGCTCATGACTACATACAAAGCAATTAGCCAGCCGATTACGTGCTACGCGTCACCCATATGGTCGCCAAGCCTAAAAATTACCCACTGGAAGAAGCTACAGGCCTGCCAAAATACTGCTCTCAGAATTGCCACGGGCTGTCTTCTTATGTCCCCAGAACACCATCTACATAATGAGGCGAGAATACTCCCCATCAGGGAAAGAAACGAGATGCTGACCAAACAGTTCCTGTTGAATACCCAGAAACCTGGGCATCCCAACAGACATCTGATTGACGAGCCAGCACCGCCTAGGGGCTTAAGGAGTCATCTCCGTAAGCATTTTGAGGAAATACGGCATCTGAGAACACAGCCGTATGAAGCGAAAAAACATAAGCAGGTCCTTGGTGAACTCCACAAACAGGCGTCGGACCTTTATGCCGGGAATTGCCCGGTGAACCCAGTACTCAAAGTAAAGTATCCAAAACTTGCGGAAGAGGAACGCATACTCCCCAGGGAAACGCGTGTCACTCTGGCTCAACTTCGTTCTGGATACTGTAACAGGTTAAACTCTTACCTATCCAGAATCAACCCCGACATACAAAATGTATGCCCCGCTTGCAATGTGTCCCCACATGACACCAACCATCTCTTTAATTGTAATGTGGAACCAACGCCTCTAACACCCCTTTCCCTATGGTCCACCCCTGTTGAAACAGCAAGTTTCCTTGGACTCCCGTTAGAGGATATTGATGACAGTTTGTGATCGGTCGCGTCTGTTAGGTGGGGCGAAGCACTGCTACAACAACAACAACAACAACAACGAACCAAAATGAAAGTGGTCCATTTGGAAAGGCTAGCAAAGTTTAGATCGAGAAATTTGTCTGATCGGGACGATCAGACTTAGGTGGAGGGCAGTGTCACGGATATTAGCATCACTAAATTATCCCATCACTAAGGCGATGCTAAGGCCATACCAAGCAGTATTTACGTTAATAATTAAATCAAGTATACACATATATAAGGCAAGCCAGAGAGAAGTCACACACAGATGCATTTACTTATATGCCTATGTGCGCGCGAGAGACTGCAAACTACAAACATTCACATCAATAATTCAATCTTTATGTATCTACATAAACGAATAAATAATTGCGTCTACACATATGTACGTATACGAGCAGCGGAGCGGCAATGCACAAACACATGCATATATCTTATTTGAGTTGTCACAAGAGAGAGCAATAATTTGTGCACGTAGTTGTGGCTGGCAATTTTGTAGCCGAACTAACTAGTAACTTTTGGAAATCGAAGAGCCTAGAATTATGCAGCGTAAACTATAAAAGCGGGGCAGGCGAGTAAGAAGTAATTCAGTTTGATTTGAATTGTCAAGCAGTTACGAGTAAGACGATATCTAGCGAGCAATAGCACTATTATTTTGAAAGTCAGTTTCCTTTAAGATATCAGTTTGGTTATTAAGCTATTCGTTGCACAGTTTGAGTGTTATTGTGAAGTATTTTATTAAAGGCCATTTTTCCATTATTCAATATTGGAGTTATTTATTCAACAGTTTAGTGATTCGAACTTAGCAGAGGATTGCAAATAAGAGGATTCGCAAATAAATTCGTTACAATATTTAAAATTAAGATCATCGTTGAATCAAATCAAAATGGTTTTGTTGCTGGACACTCTACCGTCACTAACTTGGCCTCCTTTTCTGATTTTTGTATCTCCGCATTCAAGGACAGATCTCAATGCTATATACACTGACTTCTCGAAGGCTTTTGATAAAGTCTCCCACCATATCCTCTTATATAAGCTGGAGTGTATTGGCTTCCACTCTGTGTTCTGACCTTGGTTAGAATCCTACCTAACGAGTTGGCTCATGTGAGTTGAAATTGAAAATATTAAGTCACGCTCTTTGGCCCAATATCTGGAGTACCATTGGTCCGTATTCTTGGTCCTCTCCTGTTAGTACTTTTTATTAATCATATTTGTTTCTGCTTCAAAAACTCTAGTTTCATTCTCTATACTGATGACCTTAAACTCCTCCGTAGAATCAATTCCCTTTCGAATGCTTCCCTTCTGCAAAATGACCTTAACAAACTGGTTGACTGGTGCCGTACCAACAATCTTTTCCGCAATGTGATTTTTAGAGATCCTTATACCAGGAAAACCCTACACATCTCTTTGGTACGCTCTAAATTAGAATATGCTTATATTATTTTGAACCCTATCTATAGCAGTCATTCGGCCAGAGTAGAAAAAGCTCAAAGAAAGTTTGTTAGCTTTGCCTTGTATTCTTTAAATTTTGATGATCCGTTGCCATCTTATTCCACTCGTTGCAAACTTATCAATTTGCAATCACTTGAAACAACAAAGATCTATGATCGCATTGCAGGCTCTTTGGACTGTCCAGTTCTTCTGGGCAACATACCGTTTAATGTGCCTCTAAGAGCGCTTCGATCATTTCTCCTGTTTTATTTGTCTTCTATTCGGGCCAATTACCATAAATTTATTCCAATATTTCGCGTCCTCACCGAAATTAATAGACTCGCAACAGCTGTAAATATTGATTTCTCTTTGTCCAGACACCTCCAAGTCAGCTATTAATATTTTCTTAATTTGACAATATATTCTATTTATGTTTACTGATATATTTTTTGTTTAAATATTTGTTAGCTGTTATATTTTGTTTTATAAGATTTTTTTATACTCAGTTGAGCAGAGCTCACAGAGTATATTAAGTTTGATTGCATAACGGTTGGTTGTACAGGTATAAAGGAATCGAGATAGATATAGACTTCCATATATCAAAATCATCAGGATCGAAAAAAAAATTTGACTGAGCCATGTCCGTCCGTCCGTCCGTCCGTTAACACGATAACTTGAGTAAATTTTGAGGTATCTTGATGAAATTTGGTATGTAGGTTCCTGAGCACTCATCTCAGATCGCTATTTAAAATGAACGATATCGGACTATAACCACGCCCACTTTTTCGATATCGAAAATTTCGAAAAACCGAAAAAGTGCAATAATTCATTACCAAAGACAGATAAAGCGATGAAATTTGGTAGGTGAGTAATTTGGCAGTCGTTGAAGATATCATGATGAACGGCAGGAACGTTACTCCTATTACTATATGTACGCTTAATAAAAATTAGCAAAATCGGAGAGGGACCACGCCCACTTTAAAAAAAATTTTTTTTAAAGTAAAATTTTAACAAAAAATTTTATATCTTTATAGTATATAAGTAAATTATGTCAACATTCAACTCCAGTAATGATATGGTGCAACAAAATACAAAAATAAAAGGAAATTTCAAAATGGGCGTGGCTCCGCCCTTTTTCATTTAATTTGTCTAGGATACTTTTAATGCCATAAGTCGAACAAAAATTTACCAATCCTTTTGAAATTTGGTAGGGGCATAGATTTTATGACGCTAACTGTTTTCTGGGCGAAATCGGCTGAAGCCACGCCCAGTTTTTATACACAGTCGTCCGTCTGTCCTTCCGCATGGCCGTTAACACGATAACTACAGCAAAAATCGACATATCTTTACTGAACTTAGTTCACGTACTTATCTTAACGCACTTTATCTTGGTATAAAAAATTAACGAAATCCGACTATGACCACGCCCACTTTTTCGATATCGAAAATTACGAAAAATGAAAAAAAATGCCATAATTCTATACCAAATACGAAAAAAGGGATGAAACATGGTAATTGGATTGGTTTTTTGACGCGAAATATAACTTTGGAAAAAACTTTGTAAAATGGTTGTGACACCTACCATATTAAGTAGAAGAAAATGAAAAAGTTCTGCAGGGCGAAATAAAAAACCCTTGAAATCTTTGCAGGTATTGCATATATAAATAAATTAGCGGTATCCAACAGATGATGTTCTGGGTCACCCTGGTCCATATTTTTGTCGATATCTGGAAAACGCCTTCACATATACAACTACCACCACTCCCTTTTAAAACTCTCATTAATACCTTTAATTTGATACCAATATCGTACAAACACATTCTAGAGCCACCTTTATGGCGATATCTCGAAAAGGCGTCCACCTATAGAACTAAGTCCCACGCCCTTTTAAAATACTCATTAACACCTTTCATTTGATACCCATATCGTACAAACATATTCTAGAGTCACCCCTGGTCCACCTTTATGAAGATATCTCGAAAAGGCGACCACCTATAGAACGAAGGCCCACTCCCTTTTAAAATACTCATTAACACCTTTCGTTTGATACCCATACTGTACAAACGCATTCTAGAGTCACCCCTGGTCCACCTTTATGTCGATATCTCGAAAAAGCGACCACCTATATACAACTACCAGCACTCCCTTTTAAAACCCTCATTAATACCTAATACCTTTAATTTGATACCCATATCGTACAAACAAATACTAGGGTCACTCCTGGTCCACCTTTATGGCGATATCTGGAAACGGCGTCCACCTATGGAACTAAGGATCACTCCCTTTTAAAATACTCATTAGCACCTTTTTTTTTTATACCCATATTGTACAAATTCTAGGGTCACCCCTGGTCCACCTTTATGGAGATATCTCGAAACGGCGTCCACCTATGGAACTAAGGATTACTCCCTTTTAAAATACTCATTAACGCCTTTCATTTGATACCCATATCGTACAAACAAATTCTAGAGTCAACCCTGATCCACCTTTATGGCGATATCCCTAAATGGCGTCCATCTATAGAAATATGGCCCACTCCCTCATAAAATACTCTTTAGTGCCTTTCATTTGATAGACATGTCATACAAACACATTCCAGGGTTTCCCTCGGTTCATTTTCCTACATGGTTATTTTCCTTTATGTTGTCACCATAGCTCTCAACTGAGTATGTAATGTTCGGTTACACCCGAACTTAACCTTCCTTACTTGTTAATTTTTTATATCTGGTCTGTAAGATTTTTTGATCATAGACTAAAGAAATTAAACTAAAACTAAATTAAGTGTCGTTTTAAACGAGCAAGTGAACTTTACTGCCTTTTGACTATGGAGGACAGTATAGACCATAAAGTTTACCTTAAATGCTGCCTCCTCCTTTTTGCGTGAGAAGAATTTTTTAATTTTAGACATGTTTGTATTACTTTAGAATCAAAAATTGCTTTAGATCCTGGGTGTATAATCTTTTGGCAATTTTAACTTAGCCACAAATAGTTTCAACTCTTCAATCTCCTTAAATGAACCTGTAAATAATTGATGTGAAATATATATTATGAAAAACTAGTAAAATACTACATACTTGGTCGCACGAATTTTTTAGTAATAACTTTGCCGTAAATACGCCACGAGTATGCAATGAGCCCGGCGGTGCCCAAGAGGAGCACCAGCAATACTTTGAATAACGTCAATTGTAATTCTGATACTTCGATAGGGCTATTCCAATAGCGTGTGGTTTCCGAAAACTTATGTTGTAATAATGTCACTGTCTGCACTGCCACGCCCACAAATTCTTCAAGATGTAATGTAAGGGCTTGCAGTGATTGATTTAGAGACTGTTGGAAGGAATCGACATTCATTTGGTGTGACGTATGCTAGCGAATTGCAGTATCTAGAATTTACAAAAAATGTACGCAGCCTTTACACTACCTCAATGTTGAAATCGTCAAACAAAATTAAAACAATGATACTTTCGCAATCATTATATATTTTTCACTCAATTTTAGCCCAATAATCACTGATGACAAATGTAGAACAGTTAATAAAGAAAAGTCAATGAATTCTGTGACGCAGCTGATTGGTCTATTGTCTTTCGCCTTTTCCTTCATTCCAATGCTTTCTATTGTCAACTAAAAGTTGAAAGAAAACGTCAAATTATAACAGAGCTCAGTTTCTCGCCGTGTGGCAGCACTGGGTATTTCTGTAAGATTGATTTTGTGCACTGAAAAAAATTTTAGATATAATTTTGTTTCAAACTCATCGGTGGACCGGCCAGGGTAATTTTCTTTGCGCAAAAATACTATGGATGCCACCCCAATTTCGGATTAATAAACCTGATGTCAAGACGCGTCTTCTGACATCTGTCCCGACCTTTTTGGACGGCTGTTCGCTGTCGACCCCGGTTCTAGGCTATTACCAAAGAATCGCACGAGAATGCTTGTCGCATAGAATTACCAATGTTTCTTTTTGGCGGCACCGAACCAGATAAGAGTAATAATTTACGGTATTTCTTTACTTTACCCACAAGAATACTGACTATCATATGACTATCATCTGATTGTCAGCAATGTCAACCTAACGATCAGCGCCTCATACAAACTTTCTATCACAAACTTAAGGGGACTTGCGCAAATGTGATGTAAACAACTGTGTACGTGTGAGTTTTTGTCTCCTTCTTATACACCAACATCGCCTACTGATTAAGTATATAGCCGTACTGCTCACTCTCATTCCTTTTCCTCGATCAGTGCTGACACTCTAACTATCAAAAAGTGTCATAAATGATTGTTTACTGTAGATATCAGGTTTGACTGTTATACTATCATAAATGACAATTGTTATATTCCGCCAAAAATGAAACAATGCTTTTTGCTTTTTATTTACTTTATTTCATTACGTTTTTAATTTTGTACGTGATAAAGGCATACGCGTTTCTTATTTGTTTAAAATAAATAGTTTTATAAGAATTCAACTTCAGAATGTTCAATTTAAATTCAGAAAATAACAAAACAACAGAATAGCGCTTTCCTCAAGCGGAAACATATTTAAAAATGAATCACCACTATTATTTTTCGCGTATCAATTTTTTGAGTGAGCCCCATACATTCCGACAGCTTTTGGTATTTTCTAATATTATTTTCGATTTTTTTTCTTTTAGCATGGAGCTTTGAAATGCTCTGTTTTTTATTTTTTAAACTTATTTTTTATATGGTTTTCGTCGGTTGAAAATGGCGGAATTTAAAAAATAAGAAAACAACCGTGATAATCATTTGATTGTCATATGACAGTCAGTAGTGACAACATGATTAAATCGGATAAACTGTTCTCGCATACATAAAATTCCTTTGAGAATTATGTATCTGTCTCACATGCACAATGGTATCTGCTGTATGTTCTTTTGTTCTGTACCAGGTGTCCGAAGCTTTCCCAGTTTGAGTCCTTTTTCATGATTATAGGCTGTTGTTGGGAACATGCGGACATGCGTGAGCGATCAAAGGAACATACATAAACTTAAGTATCAATGTTTACGTCATCGCAGGATCAGCATTGTCAATTACAAGTGTGAGTGTGTTAGTAAAACTATCAGCGTTTCTTATAGGGTAGCTCACAACTGCCAAAACTCAACAAAAAAAATATCTAGAGAGGTGTCAGAAGATACGCTTTGGGCCCAGGACACCTAATACGGAAATTACAAATTTTATTTCTGTCCAGAGATATTTGTAGTTAAAGTTAGCAATTTTCATGTGGTTTTTGTAATGTTGTTCACAGGAAACAATTTTGTGTGCAAAGGAATTTTGCACGGATTTAATTTGGATCCCACCCCATTGGTCGGCCGGCCTGGGTAGTCTAATATATATTATAAATGGCAAAGTTTGATGTTTGGATGTTTGGATGTTTGTCCAAACGTTTGTCTTTGTGACGCAAGAATGGCTGGAAGGATTTGTATGAAATTTGGCATGCATATAGCCAATAGTCTAGAAGGATCTACTAGCTATATATTTTTCAAAAGGGGCGTGGTCTCCCCCCCTAGGAACAGTTATAATTTAATTATTATATTTTTTTGTCTTTGCGACTGAATCACGCCAGAACGGCTTCACGGATTTTGATGAAATTTGGGACAGAGATACCCTACAAGAAACGCTGATAGTTTTACTAATACACTCACACTTGTAATTGACAATGCTGATCTTGCGATGACGTAAACATTGATACTCAAATTTATACATGTTCCTTTGTTCGCTCACGCATGTCCGCATATACCCAACGACAGCCTATAATCATGAAAAAGGACTCAAACTGGGAAAGCTTCGGACACCTGGTACAGAACAAAAGAACATACAGCAGATACCATTATGCATGTGAGACAGATACATAATTCTCAAAGGAATTTTATGTATGCGAGAACAGTTTATCCGATTTAATCATGTTGTCACTACTGACTGTCATATGACAATCAAATGATTATCACGGTTGTTTTCTTATTTTTTAAATTCCGCCATTTTCAACCGACGAAAACCATATAAAAAATAAGTTTAAAAAATGAAAAAGAGAGCATTTCAAAGCTCCATGCTAAAAGAAAAAAATCGAAAATAATATTAAAAAATTCTTATAAAACTCTTTATTTTAAACAAATAAGAAACACGCATGCTTTTATCACGTACAAAATTAAAAACGTAATGAAATAAAATAAATAAAAAGCAAAAAGCATTGTTTAATTTTTTGCGGAATATAACAATGGTCATTTATGATAGTATAACAGTCAAACCTGATATCTACAGTAAACAATCATTTATGGCACTTTTTGATAGTTAGAGTGTCAGCACTGATCGAGGAAAAGGAATGAGAGTGAGCAGTACGGCTATATACTTAATCAGTAGGCGATGTTGGTGTATAAGAAGGAGACAAAAACTCACACGTACGCAATTGTTTACATCACATTTGCACAAGTCCCCTTAAGTTTGTGATAGAAAGTTTGTATGAGGCGCTGATCGTTAGGTTAACATTGCTGACAATCAGATGATAGTCATATGATAGTCAGTATTCTTGTAGGGTAATAGGCTACTGGAGAAATTTTTTGGAACATGGAAAGGGGGAAGGGGGTCCCACGACCCCTTCGAATAATTACTTTTTAACAATTTTTACACATTATAACTTTACGTATACTGACCTTCACCAATATTACAAACTCAATGGGTGAAATAAGTCGAGGGCTTACAAAGTGAGCAGTGATACACCCCCCCTCCCCCCTCCTTTCCCCTCTCGTGCAAAATCTATAAATTGTTATAACTCAATGTAAATTTTGTCCTAAAATCAATATTTTTTGGTATCTGGCTCATACAGATCGAGATCTAAACAATTTTGGAAAAACGATCAGTGGTACTCTCCTCCTCCCGCCATCCGCCCTCCTTCAATTGTTTTTATTAGCACGCTTTTATTAGCTTTACCTGTATGTTTCTTTGTAACTCTTCATTCGCTCCAACGCGCCTGTTGCCTTATTAACATGGTTTTATAATTATCTTCACCCTATTTGTAATCCCGTTTGGGTCATATCGAGACCCTTCCGGGTTAATTTCTGGATGGTTTTCGGGATCCGTCCGCGATCCCGCCGTGGTCATTTCTGGACTTTTTCGGGACTATTCCGGGATTATTTTGGGACCATTCCGGGATCATTTGTGTATAGTTTTCGGGATCCGTCCGGGATTCCGTCGGGATTATTTTGGGACATTTTCGGGACTATTCCGGGATCATTTCGGGACTATTTCGCGATCATTTGGGGACCCTTCCGGCATAATTTCTGGACGGTTTTCGGGATCCGTCCGGGATCCCGTCGGGGTCATTTCGGAACTTTTTCTCGACTAAGACGGGATCATTTGGGGACCCTTTCGGCATCATTTCTGGATGATTTTCGGGATCCGTCCGGGTCCCGTCGGGGTCATTTCTGGAAATTTTCTCGACTGATACGGGATCATTTGAGGACCCTTTCGGCATCATTTATGGATGGTTTTCGGGTTCCGTCCGGATTCCGTCAGGGTCATTTCGGGGCCCTTTCTCGACTAATACGGGATCATTTGGGGACCCTTTCGGCATCACTTCTCGATGGTTTTCGGGATCCGTCCGGGATCCCGTCGGGGTCATTTCGGGACTTTTTCTCGACTAATACGGGATCATTTGGGGACCTTTTCGGCATCATTTCTGTATGGTTTTCGGGATCCGTTCGGGATCCCTTCAGGGTAATTTTGGAACTTTTTCTCGACTAATACGGGTTCATTTGAGGTACCTTCCGGCATCATTGCTAGATGGTTTTCGGGATCCGTCCAGGATCCAATCAGGGTCATTTCGGGACTATTTCGGGATCATTTGGGGTACCTTCCGGCTTCATTTCTAGATGGTTTTCTGGATCCGTCCGGGATCCCGTCGGGGTCATTTCGGGACTTTTTCTCGACTAATACGGGAACATTTGGGGACGCTGTCGGCATCATTTCTGGATGGTTTTCGGGATCCGTACGGGATCCCGTCGGGGTCATTTCGGAACTTTTTCTCGACTAATACGGGATCATTTGGGGACCTTTTCGGCATCATTTCTGTATGGTTTTCGGGATCCGTTCGGGATCCCTTCAGGGTAGTTTTGGACTTTTTCTCGACTAATACGGGTTCATTTGAGGTACCTTCCGGCATCATTGCTAGATGGTTTTAGGGATCCGTCCGGGATCCCGTCTTGGTCATTTCGGGACTTTTTCTCGACATATACGGGATCATTTGGGGTACCTACCGGCTTCATTTCTATATGGTTTTCGGGATCCGTCCGGGATCCCGTCAGGGTCATTTCGGGACTATTTCGGTATCATTTGGGGTACCTTCCGGCTTCATTTCTAGATGGTTTTCTGGATCCGTCCGGGATCCCGTCGTGGTAATTTCGGGACTTTTCCTCGACTAATACAGTATCATTTAGGGTAGCTGCCGTCATCATTGCTAGATGGTTTTCGGGATCCGTCCGGGATCTCGTCTTGGTCATTTCGGGACTTTTTCTCGACTTATACGGGATCATTTGGGGACCCTTTCTGCATCATATCTGAATGCTTTTCGGGATCCGTCCGGGAACCCGTCGGGGTCATTTCGGGACTTTTTCTCGACTAATACGGGATCATTTGGGGACGCTTTCGGCATCATTTCTGGATGGTTTTCGGGATCCGTCCGGGATCCCGTCGGGGTCATTTCGGGACTATTTCGGAATCATTTGGGGTACCTTCCGGCATCATTTCGAGATGGTTTTAGGCATCCGTCCGGGATCCCGTCGTGGTAATTTCGGGACTTTTTCTCGACTTATACGGGATCATTTGGGGACCCTTTCGGCATCATATCTGGATGCTTTACGGAATCCGTCCGGGAACCCGTCGGGGTCGTGGTAATTTCGGGACTTTTTCTCGACTTATACGGGATCATTTGGGGACCCTTTCGGCATCATATCTGGATGCTTTTCGGGATCCGTCCGGGTACCCGTCGGGGTCATTTCGGGAATTTTTCTCGACTAATACGGGATCATTTGGGGACGCTTTCGGCATCATTTCTGGATGGTTTCCGGGATCCGTCCGGGAACCCGTTGGGGTACCTTCCGGCATCATTTCTAGATGGTTTTCGGGATCCGTCCGTGATCCCGTCAGGGTCATTTCGGGACTATTTCGGGATACCTTCCGGCATCATTTCTGGATAGTTTTCGGGATCCATCCGGGATCCCGACGGGGTCAATTCAGGACTTTTTCTCGATTAATACGGGATGATTTGGGGCCCCTTTCGGCATTATTTCTGACTGCTTTTCGGGATCCGTCAGGAATCCCGTCGGGGTCATTTCGGGACTTTTTCGGGACTAATACGGGATATTTAGGTGAGCCTTTCATCATTTCTGGATGGTTTTCGGGATCCGTCCGGGATCCCGTCGGGGTCATTTCGGGACTATTTCGGAATCATTTGGGGTACCTTCCGGCATCATTTCTAGATGGTTTTCGGGATCCGTCCGGGATCCCGTCGTGGTAATTTCGGGACTTTTTCTCGACTTATACGGGATCATTTGGGGACCCTTTCGGCATCATATCTGGATGCTTTACGGAATCCGTCCGGGAACCCGAAGGCTTTGGGGAGTGTTATCGATGTGATGGTCCTTTGCCGGATACAGATCCGGTACGCTCCGGTACCACAGCACCATTAAGGTGCTAGCCCGACCATCTCGGGAACGATTTATGTGGCCACATTAAACCTTCAGGCCATCCCCTCCCTCCCCACCCCCAAGTTCCATGAGGAGCTTGGGGTCGCCAGAGCCTCGTCTGTTAGTGAAACAGGATTCGCCGCGGATAGGTGAGGTTGACAATTAGGTTTGGAGAAGCTATATATTGCGCTGGCAACCTGAGGGGTTGTGCTACACACCCCTTGAATCTGGTATTTTAGTCACCTCTTACGACAGGCATACCTACCGCGGGTATATTCTTACCCCCTTACCCGCTGGGGGGACTATTTCGGGATCATTTGGGGTACCTTCCGGCATCATTTCTATATGATTTTGAGGATCCGTCCGGGATCCCGTCGGGGTTATTTCGGGACTTTTTATCGACTGGTATCGGATCATTTGGGGACCCTTTCGGCATAATTTCTGGATGGTTTTCGGGATCCGTCCGGGATCCCTTCCGGGTCATTTCGGAACTTTTTCGGGACTATTTCGGGATCATTTGGGGTATTTTCCGGCATCATTTATGTATGGTATTCGGGATCATTTGGGGTCCCTTCCGGCATAATTTCTGGATGGTTTTCGGTCATTTCGGGACTATTAGGGGATCATTTGAGGACATTCCCGCATCATTTCTGGATAGTTTTTGGGATCCGTGCGGGATCCCGTCGGGGTAATTTCTGGACTTTTCAGAGATTGTTTCGGGATTATTTTGTGCCCTTCCAAGATCATTTCTGGATGGATTTCGAGATCTGTCCGGGATCCCGTCAGGGTCATTTAGGAGTCCGTTCGAGATCCCGTCAGGGTCATTTCGGGACTATTAGGGGATCATTTGAGGACATTCCGGCATCATTTCTGGATAGTTTTCGGAATCCGTCTGGGATCCTGTCGGGGTAATTTCAGGACTTTTTCGGGACTAATACGGGATAATTTTGGGACCCTTCCGGAATCATTTCTGTATGGTTTTCGCGATCCGTCGTGGATCCCCTAAGGACCCTTCCTGGATATTTTCTGGATGGTTTTTGAGAACCGTCCGGGAGCCCGTCAGGGTCATTTCGGAACTTTTTCGGGACTATTTCTGGATCATTTTGGCACGCTTCAGGCATCATTTCTTTGTGGTTCTCTGGATAAGTCTAGAATCGTGTCGTTGTCATTTCGGGTTTTTTGGGACTATTCCGGGAACTTTTGGAGACCCTTCCGTGGCATTTCTAGATGGTTTTCGGGATCTGTCCACGATAGCGTCGGGGTCATTTCGTGGATTTTTCTGGATAATTTCGGGATCATTTGGGGATCCTATCAGGTTATCAGCTCATTTAGTTCTTTTTTTACTCAATTACAAAAATAAAATGTATTAGACAGAAACATCTTTTTAAACAGATAACTTGATAAGCAGGCTAACGTGAATATTCCATATATTTAATTTTCTCCTTGCGGACGGGGCCGCGGGTAAAGGCTAGTATTTTATAAGCGCGGCAGAAGGCCGCCAATGCAGAAAGGTGTTCTGCGCAAAAAATACTATGGATCCCACCATCGGTTACGGAGAGGACCGGGTGGTTTTTGTTAATATCTTTTGAACGAGCTAAAATTTTCATTTTCCGCCTTCGGATTATTAATACTGATGCAAAATGCGTCAGTTTGACACCTCTCTCTGTATTTTTGGACTAGTCTTAGCAGTTGTGAGCCAAAGTAAAGTATTACCTTTCGACATTTTTGGGCGTCCTAAAGCATTGCCCTAATATTAATCATGACATCCACGGTAAACGGTTTAAGGCCTACAATTTGAGTGAATGTATCTGGAATGTCCGGACTCTTGCAGGACAACGTGTATTTGGCCAGCGTATTTACGTGCTTGTTAAGTCAAAGACTGACAGAAGGATTATAGGTCCTTCCGGCGTTTACTGCAGTGGGCATGAGAACGGAAGTTTTGTTGTAGAACATAGACTTTGCCACCAAGTGCTGCTATTCACGGCTGCGAACGAGCGTCGCGTTCCGCCCGGCATTAAGTCTAGACCTTTCAATACAACGTTTATTATCGCCGATTTGGATATGGACTCTTTTTATTAGAATCTTAAAAACGTCTACTAATAATTGAATATTGTGGAGAACTCTGTGGTTGTTGTTGTTGTTAAACCAACAAGACGCCTACACCTGAAGGTGAAAAATCAACCCCAAAATCGGCTTGGGTAAAGGAGGCCTAACGGATATGGGCAACTCCGTACTTCCCAGGATAGCTGGTTCTGCGTACAAGAAATGACTCGGGTTTCATTGCCGCCTAATGACTGCTATTTCAATATAAGCGAAGCATACTGGACTGAAAGGACGAAGTTTTTGTGTTGCTACAATAACAAAAACACACTAGCGTTCAGTTTGTGCATTATCTGAATCTGCAGTGAACCTCAGACTTTATAGAGTGTTATTACATCAA